>NW_028301553.1:12890000-13095000 GCF_042242905.1 Orbicella faveolata
TACCCGAGGTAGATAGCACTCTCGGTGCGACATGGCCATATTTATGTACATTTTCTAACCGTTTTTTCAAAAACATGCCCGCTATTTTGGTGCAAAGTCGTTAACACGGTTTTCATAAATTCAGACATATATATATATATATATATATATATATATATAATTGGACATTTTTTCACGCCAAACAGGCGAGAAAAACAAAAAATAGAAGTGGGGAAACCTGGCCAAGTTACATGTTTCTGAATAGATCATTTTGGTAGCCAGACATCTCAGAGCTTTCTGGTTTCGCATATTTAATTTAAGGGTGGAATGCCGAAAACAATAGCGTTCTTTCAGTCGTTCCCCTCCGTCGTCCTCCTCCCATCGCGCTTCGCCCTTATCGCTTTACCCCTTCCTGCTCCTTTTGACAGATGCCAAGCAGTCTAAGCTGCCCACGAAATAAGGACTGCATCTTGACTATTGTCGCCAAAAAGGCGGAGATCGGCCCTTCCTCAAACAGATTGTGGAAATGACAAATCGTTAATTGCTCTCGCACTAAAGACGACATCAAGCCAAGTGACATCAAGCCATCAGTTATACCGCCCACGTTGGAACATAAATAGACAGACGAGTGAACAAACCAGAAGAACTAATTTGCGAGAGCGTAAGAGAAGAAAAAGAAAAAACTGTACGACTATGTCGGGAAACTTGAACACAACGATAAATGGATCACAGCCATCAAGTTGCTACAAACCTACAGCAGAAAAAGTCGGAAAAACCTTTGCCTTCTGCCTGATTTTTCTTCTTTCGCTGGCTGGGAACACCGTCATCGGAATAATTGTCTACAAGGCGAAAGCCATGAGAAAACCCACCAATTTTTTAATCGTAAACATGGCCATGTCTGATCTGCTGTATGCGATATTTGTTATCCCTCGGGAGATACCAATGCTATATATAGATTCCTGGCTGATCGGTGGTCGTCTTGGCCAGGCCTTATGTAGGCTGGCAATCTTCTTAACAGATTTCTCTGGTTTTGTGTCTATTCAGAGTCTGGTTCTGATAGCAGTAGATCGATTTGGAGCCGTGGTATTTCCTCTCCGTTCCCCACTCATAAGTTCAAAGCTGTGCCCGGTCTTCATTCTCAGCGCTTGGGTCGTCGCGATGGTTGTAAGCTCCCCATATATCTTCGCCATAAAACTTTTGGAATATGCAGCAGGATTGGAATGTCGGATGCATTGGAACGAAGTCTTTTGAGAGGCCTTGTCTTTTGAAAATTACTTCGTGTCACTTTCGGTCGTATTCATTTTTATTCCGTTGGTATTGATAGCCATACTTTACATTATCATCTTTTTAAAGCTGAAGTCGCAGAAGATTCCAGGAGAGCAATCGGCCAACACTGAAGTTGAACAACGCCGTCAAAGGGAACGGAAGGTGTTAAAGATGTCCATTGTTATTGTGTTGGGGTTTGCAATTTGCTGGTTGCCCCTTATTATCACGCATTTACTCCTCTTCTTTGCATCGAATATCGTGATGTCCTGTAACTTCCAATATGTTTTTTTCTCTTGCTTTTTTAATGGCTTGCTCAAATTGTGCGATAAATCCTTGTATCTGTTTTATTTTCAGTAGCAATTATCGTGAAAGACTTGACTCCCTAGATAAATGTCTTTTGAACAGTGTATTAGGCGATGTTACGTCTGTATAATCTCTCGGGAGGTTCAGTGGACCGACATCTTGTAAAAAACGTTAATTTTAAACTGCTTTCTATTTGATTCAATGAACACTATAATGGCTTAAAGAAACTTTGCAGATCGGTTTTAAACCTTTCTTTGGACAATGAGTAAGTCTTTGTCACTTTGTATTATTTCGTCGATCCCATTGTTATTGTCCTTCTTTTTGTTTGATTCAATGTTGATAAACTCCACAGAACGGATTCTAACCATCTTTGAAATTTTCTCTTGCAGCGTTCGTAAATTATTTCGTGAACTCTTTTGTAATGTTCTTAAAATAGGAAGCAATAGAGTGTGTGAAAACGCCAATGCAGTATTGAATAGTAAAGCCAGATTCCCTTTCAAAATTCAATTCAGTTCAATTAAATTTATTAACACTGATTTCAGCTACCTAAAGTTCATTTTTTTTAGTAACAAAAATACAAAATCAAAAGAATAAAAGAAATGCAAAATTACATTAAATCAGGGAAAGTGTGTAGTGGCCAAAGGAGCAAACGGTCTCGAGTTCGCCAAATTATTGAGGATTATAGCGTACAATATAGGAACTGATGAAAATATTTTTGGCGCTCGTATTTGGCGACAAAGAATAAGCCGGTTATATCCTTAAAAAAAAAAGAGAAAATTACTGAAGGGCATGAGTTTGATCTC
Source organism: Orbicella faveolata (assembly GCF_042242905.1). NCBI lineage: Eukaryota > Metazoa > Cnidaria > Anthozoa > Scleractinia > Merulinidae > Orbicella > Orbicella faveolata. The sequence goes on from NW_028301553.1 coordinate 12,892,352, forward strand.
AACTGTAATCACTTGACAAATTTTTAAGGCCAGTACTTTAAATTTTTTTGAGTCATACAGGTTTTGCTTGGAAGCATATCTGGTGTTATAGTTATGAAGTTATGAAGCTTCGAGACACGTAAGGATTAGATCAGCGAAAGCATTTATTTTGAGGGTGTTTTATTTTGTGCACAAGAGCGTAAATTGAAAAGCCATTCAATTTAAGCTTCTTTTTCATAACTTTCCACAAATTTTCAGTTAAAAAAATAATAATAATAACGCTCTTTCTCCTTCAGTCTTTTTTATCGCTTTCGTTCTCTTTGTTCGACTCAATAGTACTAAGAAACTACATAGGTGCAGCAAACTTAGAACAATCCGTCATAAAACAACCCAAACAACCCCCCTGAGCCTAAATCTTATGATAATCAGACTGAGAAGGCACATCAGGCTAATGTTTCTATACCGTAGCAGTCCCTTTCTTATGAGAACAACTTGCATATCCGATAATTAAAACTTTCTGGTTTTGCACTCTGCCGAGTTTGTTATATATTTGTGTCCCATCTGTTTCCAAAGTAGCTAGTAATGTGCAAGTCATTGTCTTTGTTTAATTAACAGGGCTTTGAAGAACATTTGACGAGCCTCCTGTATATTATTTTAGAGGCTTTACCTCTGAAGCTTTTCGAAGACCGATAATATTATTCCATGCCATATTCTAGTTCATTGGTTGACTGAGTGGCATGAGAATCCTGAACAGATAGCTTCTGTCAATCAATGGCAGCTTTCAATTAAGGGGTAGTGCCCGGATGTTTTCTTATCGTGCAGACGGGAACAACTTTGTTCTTCATACGATTCTCACCATGATATAGATACACTGGTTATAATACAAACACACCGTCGACCCTTAGAGCAAAAAAAAAAACAAAAAGAAAAATTCATGGACGGTTATCACTTTCGTCTCTTTCCTGTTTTCGTATTTTCCATCCTTTAAATATCACTTGTATTTTGCCATTTTTTCACGTCAAGTAGGCGCCAAAAACAATAAATAGGAGTGGGGAAACCCGGTGAGATGACGTTATTCTGATTACATAATTTTGGTAGCCAGACATTCCAAAGCTTTCTGTGTTTTACATATTTAATTTGAGAGTGGAATAACGAATACAATAGCGTCCTTGCAGGCGTTTCTCCTCCGATGTTAACCTATGGTTTTTGCCTCTCCTTCTCCTTAACGCCATTCATGTGGGCTAAGTTGCTCATGAAATAGGAACTCAACCCTTAATATTGCAAAAAGGGAGGATCTGCCCATCCTCAAACACACAGTGAAAATGTCAAATCTTTAATTGCTTTCGCATTAAACACGACATCAAGCCAGGTAACATCAAGCAAGCAATTATACCGCCTTCGGTGGAACATAAACAGACTGACGAGTGAACATACCAGAAGAACTAATTTCCAAAAGCATAAAAGCGGAAAAAGAAAAACCAATATGCCAGGAAATTTGAACACAACGATAAATGGATCACAGCCATCGAGCTGTTTCGGCATTTCTAAAGCAGAAAAAATTGGAAAAACATTTGCCTTCTGCCTGATTTTTCTTCTTTCGCTGGCTGGGAACACCGTCATCGGAATAATTGTCTACAAGGCGAAAGACATGAGAAAACCCATCAACTTTTTAATCGTAAACATGGCCATGTCTGATCTGCTGTATGCGATATTTGTTATTCCTCGGGAGATACCAATGCTCTATATAGACTCCTGGCTGATCGGTGATCGTCTTGGCCAGGCCTTATGTAGGCTGGCAATCTTCTTAACAGATTTCTCTGGTTTTGTGTCTATTCAGAGTCTGGTTCTGATAGCAGTGGATCGATTTGGAGCTGTGGTATTTCCCCTCCGTTCCCCACTCATAAGTTCAAAGCTGTGCCCGGTCTTCATTCTCAGCGCTTGGGTCGTCGCGATGGCTGTAAGCTCCCCATATCTCTTCGCCATAAAACTTGTGGAATATCCAGGAGGATTGGAATGTCGGATGCACTGAAACGAAGTCTTTGGAGAGACCTCGTCTTTTAAAGATTACTTGGTGGCAAGTTTGGTCGTATTCATTTTTATCCCGTTAGTGTTGATAGCCATACTATATTATCATCTATTTTAAGCTCAAGTCGCAGAAGATTCCAGGCGAACAATCGGCCAATACTGAGGCCGAGCAACGCCAGCAAAGGAACGAAATGTCTTAAAGATGGCCATTGCTATTGTTTTAGGGTTTGCAGTTTGCTTTTTGCCTTTCAGTATCATGTATTTACTCGTCTTCTTTGCATCAGATATCTTGATGTCCTGTGACTTCCCATATTTTGCTTCTTTTGCTTTTCTTATCCTTAGTGTAAATTGTACCATAAATCCTTGTATCTGTTTTATTTTCAGTAGTAATTATCGTGAAGGACTTAAGACTCTCCTTGGATAAACGCGTTTCAACAGCGTATTAGCCCGATGATACTCCTGGTATTAGCTGATGATACTTCTGCACAGTCTGTCGCGAGGTTTAATGGACCGAAAACTTGTAAAAAACGTCAATTTAAAACTGCTGTATATTTGATTCAATGTACACTATAATGGCTTAAAGAAACCCTATTTTGGACATTGATTAAGTTGGTCACAAATTAAGAAGTGATTTTGCAGATCCCATTTTTAATTTCCTACGTTTATGAGAAGTTTTCTGTCGTCTGAAACCATGTAAATAACATTTGTTTCAGTGATATATGCAGTGTCTTTATTGATATAAGTATGTAATTTGAAAGACTTGTAAGTTTATTTCCCCACGTAGTGTTACCGAAAAACATTTGAAGCCTTTCACCTTTTGCTAGACAGCTGTTCTGGGTAGGTGAAGAGAAAAATGCTTTTAAGGTTGCTTAAACAGTTTCCGCAGTTAGATTTTGGTGGGTCGTTATAACCACTATTTATCACTTGATGCTACAATCATAGAATCAAAAACCTGTCCAATATCATTAATTAGTGAACACGTTGTTATAATTTTCGTGACACAATAGGTTACCATAGCAACAGTATGACCTGCTGAAAACAGCCTCAATTACAGCTTTGGGGGCCTATAATTCAAAAACGGCATGTTGAATTTTTTTTTATATATTATCAAATCGTAATTTTGGCAACGTTTTAGAAAAAATTCTGTACATAGGTAGAACGCTTACTATTCTCGTGTATTCTCCTGAGTGTCCTGTGCATGCCAGCCAAAATCTTCTGGATATTTTTCGTTCGTCATCTCAAAATATGTCATCCCATCAACTATTTCAACTAACTGATTGCCTAAATTTTAATTTCGGTGCTTTGCAGCAGGAAATACCTCAATATGATGCAATGAACCATTTAATCTTTTGCAAGCCTTCCTGCTTTTGCTGACTTTCACAGATAACGTTAATGGTGAAGAAAAATTTATTCTTGATTTTAGTTTGCATGGTTTGGGATTTACCAAGGCCGATCAATCTTTATAGCTATAAGCTGAAGTAAAAAGCTTCAAATATTCGCAAAATTGTCGAATACATTGACAATACAGCAGCGTCTCATTTATTATTATCGTAAGTACTAGTGGGATAGCATTCCAATTTTAACTTATAAGTCGCACAGGTACACACCACAAACCTATTAACTTGGAAAACGGATCGATAACAAGGTAATTTTCTGATTCGTTCATTTGACATCAATACCTATATTCATGGTTTCTCCTTCATTAACAAAAAAAAAAAAAAAAAACACAAACAAACAATCTAACGCCTCTTCCTCGCCCGCTTCCACCAAATCTAGTAGCTCGCATTGGTTGCAAGAAGACTAAGCTGAAGCTGGAAACTCTACTTGTTTTTTGGTACGAACGGGATGATAACGCCACTAAACAACCAGATTGTCGAAATCAGGCCATGAATTTCTCTGCTTGTAACTTGGCGTTAAAACTGGATAGATAAAAGAATGTAGAAGAAAGCAATTCGATATAATTGTTACTAAATTATCCAATCGCTGAAGAAAGATTCTGAGCAAATTGCACAGATTCACGCAATATGTCATTGCATAGCTGCCAGATGTAAGCTTAACCCCCGCCTGTGATTTACCTGGTACATTGTACACACTTTATTATTACAAATGTCGTCTTTTTCGCGCAAACTCTTTTTGTATCTTCCTTCCTTCCTTCGTTTATATATATGTATATTCTGCCATTTTTTAACGCCTGGTGGCGAGAAAATTAAAGCAAGAAATAGGAGCGAAGAAACCCAGCGAATCGGCGTGATTTTGATTGGATCATTTTGGTAGCCAGACATTTAAATGGCTCTCTGGTTTTGCATATTTAATTGAAGGGTTGAAGAACGAAAACAATAGCGTCCTCGCAGACGTTGTCCTCCATCCGCCTCCGATCGCTGTTCACCCTTATCGTTTTCCCTACTTACTCTCCTTTGAGTGACTTCTACGCAGGCTAAGCTACTCACAAAATAAGAGCTAAGCCCTCATTATTGTCGCAAAAAGTGGTGGACCTGCCCATCCTCAAACACTTCGAGAAAATGCCAAATCGTTAATTGCTTTCGCAGGAAAGACGACATCAAGCCAAGTGGCATTGGCAATTATGCTGGTGGAACATTAAATAAACGTTATTGCCGGATCTTTCTAAATAGACTGATGAGTGAACAAACCAGAAGAAGTAATCTTCGAGCACAAGGGCGGAAAAAAAAATTGAGCGACTATGTCTGCAAACGTAAACACAACGATGAATGGAACACAGCAATCGAGCTGCTTTAAACCTACAGCAGAAAAAATCGGAAACAGCTTCGCTTACTGCCTGATTTTTGTTGTTTCGCTGGCTGGGAACACCCTTATCGGAATAATTGTCTACAAGAAGAAAACCAGAAGAAAACCAAACAACTATTTAATCGTAAACATGGCCATGTCCGATCTGCTATCTTCATTTCTCTTGATACCTTGCCAGGTACAAAAGCTCTATATAGACTCCTGGCTGATCGGGGGTCCTGTTGGCCAGGCCTTATGTAAGCTGGTAACCTTCGTAAGACAAGTCTCCGATCTTGTGTCTATTCAGAGCCTGGTTCTGATAGCAATGGATCGATTTGGAGCTGTGGTATTTCCCCTCCGTTCCCCACTCATAAGTTCAAAGCTGAACCCGGTCTTCATTCTCGCCACTTGGATCGTCCCGATGTCTGTAACCTCCCCATATCTCTTTACCATGAAACGTTTTGGATATGGAGGAGGGTTGGGGTGTCGGAATCATTGGGACGAAGTCTTTGGAGAAACTTATCAAAATTACTTCATGGTAATTTTGATTGTATTCATTTTTATCCCGTTTGTGTTGATATCCATACTTTACAGTATCACCTTTTTAAAGCTCAAGTCGCAAAAGATTCCTGGCGAGCAATCGGCCAAAGGTGAAGCTGAGCAACGCCGACAAAGGGAACACCGTGTGTTAAGGATGGCGATTGCTATTGTGTTGGGGTTTGCAATTTGCTGGTTGCCCGTACTTATCAGACATTTTCTCGTCTTATTTGCATCAGACATCGTAACGTCCTGTGACTTCAAACATTTTTCCTCTGTTGCTTTTTTAATGGTTAACGCATATTGTGCCATAAATCCTTGTATCTGTTTTATTTTCAGTAGCAATTATCGCGAAGGAGTAAAGACTCTTCTTAGATAAATGATGTTTGAACAGTGTTTTACCCGATATTACTTTTATATAGTCTGTCGAAAGGTTCAGAGGACCTAAAACTTGTAAAAAGCGTTATTGTAAAATTGCTTTCTATTTGATTCAATGTACACGATAATGGCGTGACGAAACTTTGCAGATTACTTTAAAATCCTTCTTTGGACACTGACTAGGTTCACAACATTTAATAGCTATTTTTTGGACCCCACTGCCCAATTTCAATTTCCAATTTTTATGGGTAGTTTTCCGTTGTCAGAAAATGTGTAAAATAATATTTGTGTAAACAACATTTGATAAACTTCACAGAACGGTTTCTAAACTTGACAGAACGGTTTCTAACCGTTCTTTTGATATTTCCCCGTCATGATTTGTAGTAATCTCCTAATAGGAAAGCAATAAAGTGCTTGAAAACTTCAATACATTATTGAATGGTAAAGCCTAATTCCCTTTACAATTTGAAAAGCCAATTCTCTAAAAGCTTCCTTTGTCGCAACATTCTTGTAAATTGCACTAAAAGGAATTTAACAAAAACGTCTCCTTATCTTAACTTTCGCCACAGTTTTCTTTGTTGACTGAACAGCATTTTTAAGCTGTATAGGTGCAGCAAACCCTTTTTTATTATTATTTTACAACAAACCATCAAATTCAACAGTAGGGTCATATTCAACAGTATGGTTATGCCCATATACGCGTTTGTTTTGCTTTCAGAGGTCGCCTTGCTGTTCAAACTTGTGCTGTGCTGAGCTGTTGTGATTTTATTTTGTGAATGGTGCTCCTGAAAATGCCTAAAAAAGAATGAGTACCACAAGAAGGATTCACCTCTGGAACAGAGCAACATAAAACTCTTTAAAAACAACCGTGTCAACTCCCACTCCCCGCTCGATTTGATGGGGTGAACTGACCAAAACAGGAAGAGTGTTGGACTCGGTAGGGACGACGTTTCAAACGCTATAGATTAGCTTCTGGCCACAAAAATTAACCCGAATACGAACAAGTGAGTACCTAACTGTATGCCAAGGGAAACTGTAGAGAGTAGAGACAACACTCGTGTAGCCATGATTCTCCGCCTCAGTGAAACTAAAGCTACGTATGATGACGTTCGCGTCGCCCTCAATGGTTCTTACAAGTTTTCCGCTGCAAATTAATTGTGCAACGAGCTATCTTTAACGAGCAGCAGCAGTTGGTAGGCCAGTCAGTGGACATATTCAGTCCCGATTAATTTTATTTAGGCTTGCTGTAGATTGCGAGTACGGTTGTTTGAAAGATGTCCTAATTCGGGATCGAACTGTTTTTGGCGTTTTTGACGACTCGTTGTCAGATCGACTAAAGACAAAAGCGGATTTAACCCTCGAAATGGCAGTCAAATGAGTCTTCCGAGACAGCAAAGTACGATAGAAAAACAAGGATCTCCGAAAAGACTACCGACACTACACTGCTGGATTTGGTGAAAATGCACGCAAGATACGAAATCAACCATGAAACCCGAAACCTGTACCGGGGCACGGTCAAACCCCGAATGTAAACGCATGTGGCGTGGTGGACACAACACAAGGGGCAGTCATGTTTAGCAAAAGATGCAACCTGTAACAGCTGTCACAAAAGAGGCCACTTTCAATTATAGAACTGTTCCTCTCTCCAAAAAAAAAAAAAAAAAACAGGCAGCGAAGCGCACGTCCGTCAACGAAGTTGCAAATGTTGAAAAGGCCGACTTTTCTTTTCTCGGTGAAGTCTATAGTAGCGAAGCAGACTCCTGGACCGCCATATTGTGAAAGTGAATCGCCATGAAACAAATGCACTTCAAGCTAAATGATGGAAAAGCAGTTTCCGTTGTCGGGGATAGGGACTGAATTAGCTCAAAGACCACTGGTTAAACTAAGTAAGTACTAGTAGAATAACTAAACTGAACTGCGTAAGTTCTAGTAGGATAAAATAACAGTTTTGACTTGTGAGCCACACATTCACATGTACGCACCGTGCATCTTTTGTTTGGGAAAGAGATCAATAGGAAAGTATATTGAGCAGTTCTTTATTTGACATCAGTACTTTTATTCGTGATTTCTCCTTCATTATGAGAAGACAATTTAAACGCATTTTCCTCTCCTGTTTCCACTCAAATCCCGCAGCTGCATGCGTTAGTTATGTGAAGAGCCGAAGCTAAAAACTTTACATGTCTTCTGGTGATCACGCGACTAACTAGAATAGGCCCTTTGCAGCTGGGGTCACGTGACCAAATTTTTCCTAAAAAATTTTTGTATTATGGGCTATAACTAAAAGAATGCCAGAAATGGAAAGAGCGCATCGAAAATACCAAAATGGCCAAGTTTGAGGCCCCAGGAAAAAACGAGTAAGTTTATACCATAGTTTGAGTTTTCGGAAAATTTAGAGGATTCGTATGGAAAATGTTGCTGGAGAGCAAGGTCTTGCTCTCCAGCAACATTTTTCCATACAAATCTTCTTATTCTTTCAAAAATTCAGACCATCATAAGATCTTATTCTCTGATGATGGGGGCCTCAAACTTGGCCATTTTGATATTTTCAACATGCTTTTTCCATTTCTGGCATTCGTTAAGTTATAGCTCATAATTTTATGAAAAGTAGGTCACGTGATGGCTTAGCTGCAAAGGGCCTATTACAAACGACAAGATTGTCGAAATCGGGCCAAAATTTGTTTTGCCTTTAATACGGCGTTAAAGCTGTATAGACTGGAGAATGTCAAAGAAGGCAAAACCGATTTCATTATTATTGAATTCTCCAATTGCTGAAGAAGGATTCTAAACAAATTGAACAAATCCACTCGAGATCTCATTGTTCAGTTGCCATATATAAGCTTACCATTTTTCCATAGGCGCCCACAGCGGGTTTACAACGCCTGATTTACCTGGCACATTCTACACACCTCATCAGTTAATTACAATCGTTTCCCGGCTTTTTCAGCCAAACTCTTTTAAGAATTTTCATCCTTCAAATGTTAATTTTTCCTAAATATGTTCTGCTATTTTTTGGTGGCAAGTGTCTGGGAAAAACAAGCAGCCTGATTCTGAATGGATCATTTTGGAAGCCAGACATTTCACAGCTTTCTGGGTTTTGCATATTTAATTAGAGTCTAAAACGACCAAAACAATAGCGTCCATGCAGGCGTTCCCCTCCGTCCTCCTCCGATCATTTCGCCCTTATCACTTTCCCCACTCCTTCTCCAAGCAGGCTAAGCTTCTCGCAAAAAAAAAACTGAATTGCTTTCACAAAAAACGGTGGATCTTGCCTATCCTCAAACACATCGTGAAAAAGCCGAATAGTTTATTGCTTTCTCACTAAAAAGACAACATCAAGCCAGCTGACATTAACCCAACAATGATACCGCCTTCGGTGGATCATGAATAGACTGGCGAGTGAACAAACTAGAAGGCTTAATTTGCGCGGAGAGCGTAAGGGAGGAAAAAGAAACTGAACGACTATGTCGGAAAACTTGAACACAGCGATGAATGGAACACAGTCATCGAGCTGCTACAATCCTACAGCACAAAAAATCGGCAAAAACCTCTGCCTATGGCCTGATTTTTGTTGTTTCTCTGGCTGGGAACACCGTCATCGGAATAATTGTCTACAACACGAAAACCATGAGAATATCTATCAATCTTTTAATTATAAACATGGCCATGTCCAATCTGCGGATCCAGCCGGTTAATCTCTTTTATTAATTTTGATGCCACAGTACGTGTGATATGTGCGGCTATTGTTTGTGCTCGATTTTCGTTTCAGTTCTAGACTCTGCCCGAGACTAAAGAAGTAAATCACTAGGCTTTCTGTTTAGGGAGTTGGGAAATCATAAGAATATAGGATTTACCTTTCCTGGGTATGAGAAAGTAAAGAAATTTCTCAAATTTTCATGATATGAGGTTAGGTCCCCTCCCCGCCATTAGTAATTCAACAAAATAGCAACACTGATGTCTATATATTCAGCAGTGTACTTTCTCCGTATATCATCTCTAATCTTGTTTTTTAAATAAACGCCTGTCCCGATTCTGTAATAGTCTTAGGGCAACATCGTCAGGGTCGCTGGAATCTCAGACCGCCATCTTAAATTTGTTCGACTGGAAGAGCTTAGAACTATGATGGTTTTAAGCTGCGAGCTTGATTAGCGAAAAACATAAGGTGGTAGATACTGTCATTGCCATAGACCGTTCTTACTTATCTTAAAAGCAGTGGAAAATCATATATTCAGATGTGAATTAAGCCCGGCATTAAAAGAGCGAATCAGACAACGGGCGGCCAGCCCTCAGCCAAAGTGTTGAGAAATACCCTCAGTACCCTCTAATACTAAGTTTTCCATGTCACCCTTTAAGTTGTAATATACCCAAGGCCCCAGCTGACTGCCAATCCTTTTTAACGACAGCTAAACAGCCTCGTGACAGACCCGCTCAATGGAAATAGTGTGATAGCAACAATGAATCTGAATCTAACTGAATAGTCGTAAAGCTAGGGCCCTAAGCCCATCCCAGTGCGCTATACAATAGTTTAGCGTTAATTAAAAACAATTATACATGATTATTATTAATATCTGATTTTAATTATGAGTGGATACAGGTGTCTAACAGTTTTATTTGACAGTTCCACTTTTGACGACAGTCTGGAGGTGTCAAAACGTAAACATCCCTTCTTCCACCTCCTGATTTAATTAACTAATGGCAAATAAATGTGGCTGAGTGTAAATGGAGGCGCATAAGCCTTTTGACAAACAAAACATTGCCGTTTTTAATAATCAATTTGTGATTACACCAGCAATAGCGAGAGCGTGATTCCAAATTCAATACAAAATAAAATGACAAGCATTTAAACGGCCGGCGTTAACTAAACAAATGATGAAAAAGTTCATCAAGAGGAGAACTGAATTGGTAATAAAACGGTTCGTGAAGTTCTAGTTGAATGAACTATGTTTAGGTTAAAATGAAAAAAAAATTCATAAGTTTAATATCTTTGAATCTGAAAAGCAGCTGTCGAAATCTTAACAGGAACAGTAAAATAAACACTGTTTTTCGCTGACCATTCATGTGATAGCAGTTGTCTTGGGAACTTAGCTTTATGAATTGAAATAGTACAATCTGCAATGTTAAGTTATATTAAAGAACTACTCTACACATATGTTATGTTATTTCATCATATATTACAGCCAAATGCGGCGAGGTTTCTGTTGGCTTAGTTTTCTCAGAAACGGAGGATATCCATAAAAATGACCCCTTAATTAACTCAGAGTTTGTTGACTGTGTGGGATCCATGAACAGGACGCTTCTGTCAATCCTTTGCACGATGTTATCACGTGGGATGCTCAAATGTTCTCACCTCACAGACACCTGCTTTGCATACAACGTGAAGCTCGAATTGTGATATTGTTGAGTGAAGAAGAAAAAAACTACTCTGAAGAAAAAGCCCAGTGGGAAGGCAAAAAACCTATCACGTTATTTCGAGAACCTAAAGCGTTACGCGTGCATTCTTGCTCGAGAAGAACTCATCATATCTTGTCAGGCATACATACGAGACTGTGTACAAGCCTTACACAGCTAGTATAAACTTACTGCAAATAAAACCTTTTTTTTAAATCGTTAACAGTTACCTACTTTATGCAAGGTTCAAAAATGATTTTAATTAATATACAAAATGACCCTGCATATAAATGATATTTGCACAGTCTCGTTATAGTTTCAGGAAATGTTATTTTCATTGCAAACTATGATCAAGAAATCTAAACTCTAGACTAAGAACGGTCGTTTCTCATGGATGGTGTAGGGAACAGCGGTAAAAAGATAGATAGGGATAGATGGGATAACGTCAATGAAGGGAAAGCTTCTTACGAAATAAGAACTGAACTCTAATTGTTTTCACCAAAAAAAAAAAAAAAAAACGGTGCATCTCTCCTATCCTCGAACACATCGTGAAAATGTCAAATCGTTAATTGCTTTCGCACTAAAGACGACATCAAGCCAGGTGACATCGAGCAAGGTGACATCAAGCCAAAAATTATATCGTCTTCGGTGGAACATAAATAGACCGACGAGTAAGCATACCAGAAGCACAAAATTTGCAAGAGCGTAACAAGAAACTGAACGACTATGTCGGAAAACTTGAACACAACGATGAATGAAACACAGCCATCGAACTGCTTCAATCCTACAGCAGAAAAAATCGGAAAAACCTTTGCTTACTGCCTGTTTTTTCTCGTTTCGTTGATTGGGAACACAGTCATCGGAATAATTGTCTACAAGACGAAAACCATGAGAAAACCCATCAACTTTTTCATTGTAAACATGGCCATGTCTGATCTACTGTATCCGATTTTTGCAATCCCTCACCATACACGAATGCTCTATATAGACTCCTGGCTAATCGGTGGTCCTCTTGGCCAGGCCTTATGTAAGCTGGTATTCTTCTTAACAGATACCTCCGCTCTTGTGTCTATTCAGAGCCTGGTTCTAGTAACCGTGGATCGATTTGGAGCTGTGGTATTTCCCCTCCGTTACCCACTCATCAGTTCAAAGCTGTGCCCGTTCTTCATTCTCGCCACTTGGATCGTCGCGATGGCTGTACTCTCCCCATATCTCTTCGCCTTGAAAACCTTTGAATCTCGAGGAGGGTTGGGGTGTCGGATGCATTGGAACGAAGTATTTGGAGAGTCTTCGTCTTTTAAAAACTACTTCGCGGCAATTTTGGTTGTATTCCTTTGTTTCCCGTTGGTGATGATAGCCATACTATACATCATCATCTATTGCAAGCTCAAGTCGCAGAAGATTCCTGGCGAGCAATCGGCCCACGCTGAAGCTGAGCAACGTCGGCAAGGGAAACGAAATGTGTTAAAGATGGCCATTGCTATAGTGGCAGGGTTTGGAATTTGCTGGTTGCCCCTTATTATCAGGTATTTTCTCGACTTCTTTGCATCGGATATGATTAGATCTTGTGGATTCCAATATTTTTCCTCCGTTGCTTTTTTAATGGTCAACACAAATTGTGCCATGAATCCTTGTATCTGTTTTATTTTCAATAGGAATTATCGCGAAAGACTAAAAACTCTACTTAGATAGTTGACTTTTGAACAGTGCAGTAGCTGATGTTACTTCTGCATAGTCTGACGAGAGGTTCAGTGTACTGAAAAGTTGTAAGAAACGTTAATTTAAAACTGAATTGTATTCGATTCAATGTACAATATAATGGTTTTATGAAACTTTGGAGATCGGTTTAAAACCTTTATTTGGACACTAAGTTTACAATCATTTTGTAGTTATTCCGCAGACCTCTTTTCTTAATTACCTAAGTTATATTCATGCAAGGAAGTTTTTCATCAGAACACCTGTTCTGACGCACTTCGTAATACCTATCGGACCTTGTAAATAACAAGTTTTTGTATGTTGTAATAAGCTTCCAAATTTCTTTTGAATACGATGTTTGGTTGAAAACATATTTCGCTCTTCATTGATATTTTCCGAGATTTGGCATCCACTCAGGAGAATGACACACACGGCCAGTAGATAGAAAAGGAACGAAAGATGTTTGAACAAGATCAATGCCGTATGCAAATTCCCGATTTGCTTTTTCCATCCGTTAGGATCGTTTCCATGAACGACGGTACCACCCGCGCAAATGGGCTCCCAAATGAAATTTTAGAGACAATCATTTCCGAGGCGTTATCTTCAGTTTTTTTTGGTGGTGTAACCATGAATGCGGATGTTTAATAACCTATGTAAAGTCAATTTCTGCTTTCATGATATCAATCGATGCTGCCGAATATTTACTGAACTAGGCATCGTCAGCGTCAGAAACTTATTAAAATTGGGTCCGCAATACGTATTTGTGAGCTTATGGCCAGTGTTATACCATTGGGTTGAAGTATTGTAATCTAACGAGTTGGTAATTACTAGAAGAATAAAGGTACAATATTAAATGAGTTTGGGGATATAGGTTTAAGGATTGGTGGTAGAAAATTTGTTTGTCTGAAAAACGTTTCCCTGCTTTTTTCACACTTTTTTCATAAAAGCCGCCGAAGGAGAGAAGATGTTGCCTTATTTTTTGTGAAAGTAAACAAACGTTTGAGAGACACCCATACACTTTCATAATTTTTATTTCACAAGAAATGCCTGTAATTTGGAAATCCAACGACATATTATTTTCCTTGATAATTTTTCTCAGCGAATGAACGACCTGGCGAAGGATCACTCGAAATTACTAGTAACCAGTTTACCTATAGTTCAAAGTATGCTCCCAGAGGTCTGTCACTTTTCATCCCTTATACATACATATCCACAAGATTTGCCCTGACTTAGCGGGCTTTATGCATTTATAATACATAAGCCCACAAAAAGTCCGGATGCTCGATCGAGTGGTGTCGTGCTGGAGGTACGGTGACTAGTTGCCAGTCCAAATTGGGCAAATGCTTGGCTGGAACTAGAATCTCATGGATTGGGATGATTTATCATCCTTAACTTATTCACTGTACAGTCCTCTAAAATATTTTATTTATGTTATATCATTTTATTTTATTAGCTTTGCCTTTATGAAAAAAAAAAAACATTACAATCAATAGAACCACCCATGGTCTTCTCATGCATTCCTTCGGTTTTTCTTTTCATGAATTCAATACGTTAGTAGAGAGGCCATCTAAAATAACTACGCCATAATTGTTTCTGTTTCATGTTCTAGTTCAAGGTTGAAATGTCCTTTTATTTTGATATTACTCTGGTTTTTCCTTTCATGAATTCAATGCACCAGTACGTATTAAAATCGCGTAAACTACGTGATATTATTACGCTATAGAAAACAGCCCTAAGGAAGCGCTGATTGCTTAAAAATTTTGTTTCTATTAAAACTCGATAGAAACAAAGAACTAGCACGAGCTGTTGACGTGATGATGGCGCGAGTAAAGAAAATTTACATTTTGATGATCAAAGTAAACAAGTTCAGTTTCCCTTTTTTTCGTGGCGGTATTTTCTAAAAGAAATAAAAAAACATGTTCTCCGTGTTTCTATCGAGTTGTAGAAACACTCGTGAAAGTTTGGGAGAACTCGAAGAAGCTGTGGAAACACTCACCTGTGGCTCGTGTTCCCACAGCATTTCTCGTTCTCCTAAACTTCCACTCGTGTTTCTATAACTCGATAGAAACACGGTACATGTTTTCTATTTCTTAAATGATGGTTGCTTTTCCATGTTCTAGCTTACGTTTTAAGCATATGCAATTTTCGAGTTCAAATACGATACTATTTCACAATTATTCTATTCAATTATACTTTGCAGTACCTTCTTAGAAGACGCAAATGTTGGTCAAGGAATAGGAGAATTATTTCCGGATCGTACCACTTTGCGCAGCTGTTTTCAATACCTTCAAGATGTGCCCTTTACTCTTTTATAGAGCATGTCCCTGCAAGTTGCTTTCCAGTTTGTTCGACCAAGTTTGTCTGCCCAAGCCCCTTAGATACCTTTTTTTTTTACTGAAAAGAAGCAAATTTAAAGTAAGACATCATTAAGACACCTCGCCCCTCTGGAATATACACCACGCCCATTCATCCGCAGGAGATGCCAGTGAATTCAAAATTCAAATCTTTTTTTTAAGATCTTAAGACCCCATAACAAATAAATATATATTTATTTTATTTTACAAATTAAGTATGCAATATGGTCATTTGATAGATAAACTAGATTAGTACCTAGCCAAGGGGGCCGCTGAAAAGCCGATTTGTAATTGTCATTACTCGTTAAGATAAGGTCTTTCTGTCACCAAACATCGTGTTAAAGAAAAATTGTATTCTGATTATTAAACAAGCTGCAGTGTGATCTCCAAAAAGACAATTCCGAGAAGCGCGGATCACGTGTTTCTTTTTCGTTCTCTGAGTTTAGTATGCAAAATAAAAACGTATTTGTGCATTGGAGGTACGTTTTCCAATAAACATTGTATTCAAAAGAAATTTGAAAGCTTATTACAAAGTGCGACAACTTGTTATTACAAAGCGCGACAGCTTATTTTAATACAAATTGCAATAAGGCTATCATGTAAATTAACAGCATTGAATCGAGCCGGCGATTTACGATCGTTAGTCTTATTACAACGATTTTGTTAAGATCTTCTATATCTGAGAAGCAACAATTTGCTTTTTAAATTTATCTTGTTTCATAAAGTATTTACGAACACAGCGAGCTACAGCAAAATCTCGCCAGTTTACATCCGGGCGCGCGACTCTTTCTTGAGTGAGAAACATCAGCCATCTCATTTACCTGCCTAAGGTTGTGAAATGCATATTTGCATCGGTAGGGTTCTTTAACGCAGAAAAGCTCTTGTACATATTATTTGTCATAAATATCATCAGTATCTTTTGCGGGCTTCAAAACAAGAGCCAGGCTTTCTTGGGAATCCACTCAATTTACAGCTATTGTGATTCTGCTTTAATATAGTAAACTTGTAACTTATGGTGGAAATGAAGCTAGAAAAACATTATTCATTGAATGATTGATTTTTTGACTGACTGACTGACTGACTGACTGACTGACTGACTGACTGAGTGAATGACTGACTTACTGATTGAGTGATCGATTGATCAATCGATCGAGTGATCGATTGATTGATTCCTGAAGGATGATACTTACTCTCCAGTCACCAAAAAGGTTGTCATCCCATTAACTAGCCCAACCAACCGATTACCATCATTTTAATGATATTTTTTGGAGCAATAAATGCTTCTGTATAATGCAATGAATCAGATAATCTTTTGTAGGTATTCCTGCTTTTGCTGACTTCCACAGGTAGGGTGCGATGGCGATGAAAAATCATTCTTCTTTTTATGTTTGGATTGCGATACGTTTATAGATCCCGATTAATCTTTAGAGTTATAGGCTATAGCAATGAATCTCAAATATTCTTTAAATTATCGAATGCATTTTCAATACAGCGGCATTTACTATTACCGCATGTTCTTGTGGATTTTAACTCGTAAGCCGCACATGTTCGCAACTCGGATCTATTTTTTGGAAAAGGGATCACCAGGAAAGTGATGGAGTGGTTCTTTATTTGACATCAAGAACTGTGTTTAATTGATTTTTCTTCATTTTGAGGAAACAAGCTAAACGCATTTTCGTCTCCCGCTTCCACCCAGATCCAGCTGCACGCGTTGGTTAAGAGTATAGCCGCGTTGGTTAAGAGTATAGCGCAATCCTGAGTGTCTCTGTACAATTCTATAATTAAGTAAAAAATGGGTCAATTTTAATCGAGTTTACCTCTCGGATCGTTGCTGCATTTGAGAGAATTTCTGTGGAATACACTTAACGAATTTCCTCGCTATCTGCCACTCAATTTACGGTAGAAAACTCTGATTTCGAGTGATTCGCAACGGCTGACAGAAATTGTTTTCAGTAGTACAACTTCAATCTACACGAAATTTCACACCGGATAAACACTTTCGGAGAACTTAACTGGTGAATTAAATGCAACTAACATAAAGTAGCTCGAAATAAATCTGTTCTTTAATACATCTTTCTTTCTCTAGTATCTGAGTTACTCGCTGGTTCGCTTGTTAGGTTTTTTACGAATGGTTTGTAGACGGCGCGTAAGCCAATTCAGTGACAAAGTTGCGTGAACAAACCCACTTCTAAGCTAGTTCACCCCAAGAAAAAAGATAAACATGTTATTGTCCGGCTTAGGCCGGTCGGTATAGTGAAAAACTGTGACCTCGGGCCTGAAAATGCTGCCTTCGGCTTGCAGCCTCGGGCAGCATTTTCAAGACCTCGGTCACAGTTTTTCACTATACGGACCTCCCAGCCAGCCAATAACATATATATATACTTGAAAAATGGTTTTAAACGTATCTCCTTTCCGGGACCTCTTTGCAAGAGTCATACACGAGGTGTTTCCCACATATAGCCCTAGCTGGACCGGACGCAAAACAGGACACTAAAATGTAGTAGGAACATAAAAGTGACAGACCAGGCAATAGGGTTAATTCGAAGCACAATCATTAGAGAAGGTATAGCAGGATATGATTTGAATTTCGCACTGTTTCTAGCTACAAGGCTACGAAAGAACGTTGAAATCCATTGTGGCGATCTTCTTGTAGCAACCCTGGAAACCAGGTAACAACGGAAGATAAAGAATAAAAAAGACAAAAAGATAGGCCTTTGAAGACATTTTTATTGTCTTACATATGTGTTGTCTTACATTAATTTACGAATGGCCGGTCTGGGAGGACCAGAGAGAGTCAAATTATAGAATAAGAGAAAGTTATTTACTCTGTCTTACCCAGGAACGGTAAATCCCAAATTTCACAGCTGGAACACAAATATATATTTAATGAGCTTAGCAGAGGCCAAAACCAGAAAGTTTTAATTTCGAATATGCAAGCTATCGAATATGCAAGGCTTGTGGTTGTGAGGCTGAACATCTTGAGATTTACGTTCAAAATATGACGGTTTATTGTAAAATAATATACCTATTTAGCTCATAAATACTGTTGAGTCAGACAAAGAGAACATAGTTGAAAATAGCTTTTCTTCAACACTTGTTCATATGTTGCAGGTTGGCGAACTCTCGAGTTGAAATCAAGACGAGAAAACTGTTTTTTCTTCCCGAGCTACTACGGGATGCTTTACGTTTACCTTTTTCATATCGGCATTGGGAAATAGAAATGTCCAAGCCATAAAAGTAATGTAATTATGTAAGAAAATGCGACAATATGGAGATTTAAAATAATTTGTGGAAAAGTAATCAAGTATGAAAAACGGTCATTTAGTTTGAGAGATTATCATCGGCTTCTTTTTCAACACTCCACTATTCTCAGCAACAAAGCCATTTCGTTTGTTTATTACCCGCCAAAATTATCAAATACACGCAAAAAACCTAAAAAATCAAAAAGAAAGAAGGTTTATAGGTTTTAAGGTTTTTCCCATTATCACTTCAACTCGTTCTTGCGCATACGTCTCACGAGTTAAAAATGGCTCTGTAGAATAACTACAAAATGATGGTAGCCAATTCATTGTCCAAAGAAAAGAATAAAACAGATCTGCAAATGTTCTCTAAAGCAATGTAGTGCCGGTACATTGAATCAAATACAAAACAGATTATATAAGTTTTCGGTCCACTGAAACTCTCGACAGACTATACAGAAGGCTAATACATTGTTCAAACGACATTTATCGCAGGAGATTCTTAAGTCCTTCACGATAATTGCTACTGAAAATAAAACAGATACAAGGATTTATGGCACAATTTGCGCTGACCATTAAAAAAGCATACGACGTAAGATATTCGAAGTCACAAGACATCATGATATCCTTTCCAAAGAAGACGAGTAAATATCTAATAATGATAGGTAGCCAGCAAATTGCAAACCCTAACACAATAGCAATGGCCATCTTTAACACATTTCGTTCCCTTTGCCGGCGTTGCTCAGCTTCAGCGTTGGCCGATTGTTCGCCCTGAATCGTCTGCGATTTGAGCTTTAAAAAGATGATAATATAAAGTATGGCTATCAATACCCACGGGATAAAAATGTTTATGACCAAAATTGCCGCACAGTAATTTTTAAACGACGAATACTCTCCGAAGACTTCGTTCCAATGCATCCGACACCCCAACCCTCCTGGATATTCAGAAAGGCTCATTGCGAAGAGATACGGATACGTACATGTGAAGCTTACATTTTATCCCACAAGTTCTTATGATTATAGTAAATGAGCCACTGCTGTGTTGTAAATGTATTCGATAATTTTACGAATATTTAGAAGTTATTTCTTTAGCTTATAACTACAAAGATTTTAAAATCGACTTTGGTGAATGTGTCCCAAATTAAACTAAAAAAGCTAGTCTTAGAATGAATTTTTCCTCACCATCGCACACTATCTGTGAAAATAAGCAAAACTAGGAACACTAGCAAAAGATTAACTGATTGGCCCGATTTATACTGGAGACGGATCATCCGTCTGGGACGAGCTTGGGCAAAGAACGGTAGCTTGTCTGATAATCCGTCTGTGTATAATACGGGCAAGCAGACGGATCGTCCATCCACACGAGCTATCGCGATAATCTGTCTTGGGAGACGAACCATCGTGGATAACTCGTCAAAACGGATGATTCGACTATACGTCTTTGTGTGTAAATGCGGGCAGAAGACGAACTATCCACGAAAACTACACCTCGTTACAAGAAGCCAGCGGCTGTTTTCAATAAACTATCAATTCAAGCTGGCGGATAAGTCAAAAGATGGTTCGGTCAAGCCCAAAAAGTCCAAAAAAGACCGTGTATGGATCGACAGAAACAGAAACCATCATCCGTTTCTGAAAGCCGCATCGTCCCAATTTCGATAACCTTGAAATCACCAGTTGTTGATTCGGAGCTCATCAAGGCCTCTCTCCTGTCTTTGCTTTTTACTTAACAAGATAGCGGATAAAGCAGCTGCTTGAGCAACTTCTGTTTCAAAGCTGAATTCCTCAGTAAAACGTCTTTTTTGACATTTCATTATTCATTGTCAGTAAAGAGTGTAGTCCTTCTTCGGCAGCTCTTCTATTCCTCGAAAAAAGCTTCGCGAGCTATGTCATTGCCGCCATTTTGAAATTTGCCGCCAATGTTGACTAGGAGATTTGACTAGGGCCCAAGCCTTTTTGTCGTGCTTTCTCGGAAATCCGTCCAGAAGGCTAGTATAGTATAAACATTGGACGAGCCGCACGACACACCGATAGTTTGTCTCATGGTCCTTCCCGTATTTATACTAGACGGATGATCCGTCGTCTTGTTCTCCCAAACTTCCACTCGTGTTTCTATTTAACAATTAGATTATGAGCTTGAGATTTCTATGAGGTGATAGTCAACTATCAACCCATAGAAATCGTGAGCGAATAATCTAATTGTTTTAGTAGAATTCTAACTGAAATAAACGCAAATGACGGTTTGTAATTATCTTTCTACGCATTATTGAACTTTACGCTTTAAGAAAATCGCACGCATTGAATTGTCCTTGGTAAATTTGTTGTTTACGTGCGCGCACCCGTTTTTTCAATAATTTCAAGTTTTTAAAGTCAAGAAACCGTCCTTCCTTTTGTCTTCTCAGGAATTTAATTATCCATTTACATCTAAACTTTCTTCCAAAACTTCGGAAAAAGGATAAAAACTTCCCATTTTGTGGACGGTCGACAGCCACTGAACTCTAATGGCTGATAGTATACGAGTAGCTCAGCGAATCAGATTGCAGCATTTGCCTTAGTATACCAGTATAACTCTACTAAAACTCGACAGAAACACGGTACATGTTTTCAATTTTTTTAATAATATGTAGGCAGTCGGTTTGTTGGGTTATAGGTGACGGGATGAGATGTGTTATATTTTTCAATCAATCCATCCATCCATCCATCCATCCATCCATCCATCCATCCATCCATCCATCCATCGATTAATCATTAGGTTATTCATTTGTTCAATCAATCATCAGAATCACAATAGCCCATAACTGAGTGGATTCCCAACAAAGGCTACTGAAGTGTTATGAATATTAAGCCCGCAAATAATAGTGATTATATAATGATTTAACATAATAAATAAGACAAACCCACACATTACATTAATGTATGGTCAACGGTATTATCATCGTCATAAATTGCCGTCTTTTAGAGATCGTTACATTTTACAATTATTGGAAAATTTGGGCCCTTTCTTCTCTAATTCTGACCTATTGAACACGGGTTCGCATTCGAATTTACCGCTTCGCCGGTTGTTTACAACTTGCCGGCTGCTACCCGTGGGTCTCCGAGGATGTGCCGTACTTAATGTCGAATCACCTGAGATCTCCTTTGCGAGTTACGACAAACCAATAAAAAGAAAACAGGGGGAGTTAAATCTGTATAATTTTGAGGTATCCGAGTTGCACTATTTTTACATGCTTTAAAAATGACTTTTAAGTCATAAAAGTCTGCCGGTGCACATACCTTCAGACTATTCTGCGCTGAACGTTTGTTTTCGTGTGGGTTTGTAGCAATCATGTTTCGCATGCGGTCAGTTTACGGCTTCCCACTTGTCTCATTAATATGTTTTTTCGTAATTTCAGTGAGGCGAAGTGTGTTCTTTTTTGTCTTAAAAACGCTCTGCAAGGTCTGAACTGAAAGAGTTATTTTTTATATCAATACACATGTATATAACGTAACAGTAGAGTTTTATTTACAACAAAAGTAGTAGTTTAAAGTATTTTTTCTTTGAACAACCCTAGTTAAGGTACAATTTGACAATGCTGTTAAACGGCAAGCGGTTACAATTTACAACGATATAAAAGTGATTGAAATAAAGCGAGATAACGCTCACAGAATTGTGAAAAAAAATGTTGCAAACTTTAAACTCGCTTCCAAGAAAAACAAAACATAACAAGAAGAGAAAAAGCCATGAAACTGGATAATACCTTGAAATGCCAAAACCTAGCTGCTAAAATTGCCAAAATTGCTAAAAAATAGAAATACAAAAAAACTATGTTGTGAGCAGTTGGATTTTCCGAAAAGCTCTTATAAAAACTGCAATAAATTTGAAATTTGCAGTGTTTTAAGTTACGTATTATTTTACACCGTATTTCATGTTGAACCATTTTGTTTTCTTACGGAATGTCTCCAAAAAAATATTTACATTAAAACTGATAAGCCATCAGCGATTTCTTCAATAACAAGAGAACTGGACCTGAAATAAAAAGAGAAGTAGCACATAGGTTAAGCACGACAGTTTTGACCCAGTTTTGATAAAAAAAAAAACCTTCACAAGCTTTACTTAATAACTATTTTAGCTAGAATTTGAGCCGAATTGTCAACAATGCGCTACAGAGTTATTGGGCTTACATCTCAAAACACTTCGAGTTTAAATCCGTGAAGGACAAAGTATCTTTTTTTACATCCATCAGGAATAACATTGAATTCGATGCCGTAAAAGGAGTTCCTCCGCATTTCTAGCAAGATATAAACCAAGTTCCTATCTCACTACTATTCTCCCGTCACAAGCTCTGTGCCGAAGAGCGTCCGGCCGATGGGTGGAAGGGCATGGGTTCGAAATTTATGTCCCTATATCCCTCACCTTACAACTTTAATCCAGTTGGAAAATTATTAAATTCATTTTTTCTTGCAAGGGAAACAATGGCATCAATAAGTTTTTGTTCGCAAGCCTTGTGCTGATCTGTTTTGCGCCAATCTGAAAAGAAACAACAAAACATGGTTAACCTATTATGACTAATTCTCCAAGGAAAAAAACCGACATGTTTGCATAGCTAACAGAGATTTTTTTTTATTAACTTGCTTTCGTACTCGCTATTTTAGCAAACCGTATCAAAATTTAATACAGTTTTATTATGCTGATCAACAATCACGAGCTGACATTATTTTGGGGTAATTAAGTACCACAAACACAGGAAATCGTGTATCAATGCATGTTGTAAATGTATAGTAAGCAGAGTTGGATCTTACTGCAGACAATCTATCAATGGTATAGCGACAGAAAGTGATATAATCATGTTGTTTGTGCTGAGTGACAACAAAATTAAAAATAAAAATAGTTTAGTGAATCGTCACGTGTTACCTTCAAGTTCAAACAGGAACATGAGTTCCTGCCTAATCCCGTTAATACATTCTTCCAAATTCTTTTCTCGGCCCCTAAAATTAAAGTTTAAAACCATTAACTATGAAAAAACTATAGATTGCCTACCTTCTATTTTACCACTAATGGGATCTGTGATCTATCTAAAATTTGTTAGGAAGGAGTATGAATTAAACAAAAATAGAATTATAAAGAAGAAAATAATTTTTACTTACAGGATTTCAAGATCTCGTTTCCTGCTGCTAAGCTCAGCCCTGCATTTGTTGAGTGAGACCCAGTCTTGAGTTAGACCCTCGAGTTCTTCACAACCTGGAAAAAAAGATCAATTAGAGAAAAGTCTTCACGAGCCAAGTGGCCACCATTGGCAGAACCTGTGCAGGTTTCTGTAGCATGAAGAGACTTAGAATCTTGCTTCCTGTCCTTAATGGTATATTGGTCTACCTCCTCCTCCTCCTCCCTCCTCCTTCCAACACCTCCCCGGAACACTTTGACAGGATTCCTAAGCAGTTCATTAGTCCTCGTTGATACCTCTGGATACAGACAGACACTAGGAGATAAGATACTGACCTTTCGCTTTAATTGCCTTAAATAAAAAAAAAGCAATCAAAACGAAAGGAAGGTGTCTAATATCCTTTTTGCTCAGTAGCGTGAGGAGAACAGGCATCTTCCCTCCTCTTTGAATGAGATATTAGTCTACCTTCCACCTCCACCTTCTCTTTCCCAGAAAAATTTCACAGGGCCCCCTTGCAGTTCATTACTACTTGTTGATACATCTGTATGAAGAGGGACTAAGAGCTTCGATACTGACCTTGCGTTTTATTTGCTCCCTGGATTTCCATTTCAAGTTTGGTGCTCACTTTCTCCAAAGAAGCTATTTCGTCTTGGAGGAGAGAAGTCTCTTCTCGTATATACACAGAGAGTGCGGGACAATGCTGGCTGATAGGTAAGCCGTTCTGAAATGCAAAGAATAACAAGAAATGAATTGCAGTCAGTACACCAAGCTTTTGTTCAATCAAAGGAAAAAAAAACACAATTTACAAACAGTGATATGCGTGAAACTCGGATAATTTCGGAGCTGGTGGATGACAAATTTTCAGGCGAGCCCATTAACAGAGGAAAGACTCGTTAAAGGAAAGAATTTTGGATTTCAAAAAGTCTTGCTCTTACGAGTAGAGGAAATGTTGAGCACGAAAAAAATGAAAGCGAAAACAAGTTCAGGGTTGGTAAGACTCAAAACACGGCCATGTAAGTTATATACCACGGCATATAACGGTATACATTATGGTGGGTTTCCAATCGGAAGAAGCTTTATCTTTCTTTTGAGTCACTTCCATACACACAACTATCGACTTACTTTTGGGGGGGAATGAAAAAGTTATTTTGATACAGTAGTTCCTAGAGTAGATAAATACCTCACTTTGACGCTGGTTGTTTTGATAGAGATTTGACGACTCAGTCTCCCTAGCTACAATACTTCCTTCAAGTACAGCATTATGAACTACAGTCGGAAAACCAGCCGCCTCGCTAGGGTTTGAAGCCTCAGGGTCGGTAGGACGTGGAGCACTTTCTTCTTGGTTAAAAGGTGTTTCCTTTTTAGAAGGGGAGGCCTCCACAAGAGATATGGAGTGGGCCTCACTGAGGGCTAAAGTGTCAAGATCGGCAGTCTTAGGAGAACTTTGCTCTTGTTCCACGGGCGTCTCCTCGTCAGAAGAAGAAGCCTCCACAGCTGAGAGGGAGCGGTTCTTGTCACTGGAGAGCCCATCACTACGAGAAGGTCCCTCTCCAGGAGTGCTTTGGTGACCATCTCCAAGATCCACTAGAACATAAGGCTTTGCCCTCTTGAGGACGGGCTTGGCCTGAATGTGTTTTGTTTTCGACTTGATAGTGCCTCTTCGCAAGCTACCACCATTTACAGAAATTATGACACCAGAAGTGCTGCGGCATCCACTATAATATCGCCCTTTTGGCTTTGACGATTTATCACCCTTAGTTCTGTTCAGCTCCTTACGAACTACAGGGACATGACGCTTTGCTTTCTTTAGGAAAGCCTCATTTTGAACAATCGGCTTCTTCAATGGAACGGTGGGACATCGGTCGTCATCTCTGCTATCATTCTTTGCAATGTTAACGTCGTCGTTGTTCGTGAAGTTATTGTTTCCATCTGCTTGATCAAGATTCTTGTTCATCAATTCTCTGTCACTCACCTCAGCATCTTTCACAGATGTCTCCTTGAAGAGATCGGACGTATTTTCCAATGACAAAGAACTTTGCCTGTCATCAGATTCTTTTTCACCGAAAGTACCAAGCTCCTTGGGATACTTATCAGCTTTCTTATCTGATGCCTTTTCCTCTGTTTGGCTCAAGAAGCTTTTCACTTCCTTGACCTCACAGTCTGGCTGATTTGATGGAGGAAGCTGAGGTGGGCGTGGTTCTGGTGAACCAGGCTGAGATGCAGCATGGAGAGGTGGAGGGTGGGACAGAGCTTTGCTATGGACCTTCCTCTGTCCTACAATATTGCTGTGGCTACAAGAGGCAGCTTCTTGAGAATCACAGGCTGCAGTGTCTGATACTGGGGCCTTGTGTCCAGATGTCTTTTGTGAGCTACTCTTTGAACCTTGACCGTTACTTTTCCTTGCTTTTTGAGGTGATTTCTTTCTCTCTATCTCTGCTATAGCATCATTCATGATCTCGTCAAAGATTTCCTGATCTGTGCGACTTTAATAAAAATGAAGGAGCAGAGTGATTGAGTGAGTGACTGAGTAAGCATGTAGGTTATTTTATTAGGTGTGAGGTCCTTGATAAATGAATTTAAAAGTAACAAATCTGAAATAAATCCATTGGACAATCGCCGGGGGGGGGGGTACTTTGGGAATTTCTGGGTGGGGATGTGCCGCTGGGACCCTGTAACCCTTAGCCCATACCAGAGCTAGTTCAGCTGAATTTTGCTACCCTACACTAAAGTAAACTTCCCAAATCCCCCCATCTATCGACACTATTGCGGCTGATTTGCGTAAATTTAAACTTGCCGATTTGATTTTTTTATGTTTTTGAGTGGCAATTCCTGGTTTCCTTAGCCTAGATAAAATCTTCAACCAACTAGTCAGTTTTGGGGAAAATGATACCCTCTTCTAGACCCAAACGCTCTGATTTATATACCCTATCCTAGAGTAAACTGCTTGAAAACCATACCCTTCACAGCGGCACATACCTATATAGCCCATATATGGCAGTGCCCACCCCCCCAAGCGACAAACTAAGGGACAGACAAACAGAGTGATGTTCGGATGGAAAGGCAGATAGGGTATCTTAGGGTAGATGGGTATCTTTAGCTTGAGCGGATGCAGGATTGTAGGGGGGTTCTGGGGGCATCCTCCACCCCAAAGGTTTCTGCTTTCTGGCATTTTGAGGCCAAGTCAGCATGTTATAATGCCCTGGTTTTTTTTTTAATTCAGGGGGTTCGACCAAACCCCCTGAACCTCCCCTAGATCCCCCCCCCTAGTTTAAGTCTCTAAAAAACCAGTAATAACATGAGCTTTTACTGCACAAGCTTGATCTGTGTGAAACATGCATCCCATCCCATAACAATAAAGCTTTACATCAATTTTCAAGATATTACAGTGGGTAATTCTGAGAATTCATACATTCAAATAAAAATAACTCACCGACGGACACCGTCCTCTAATATAACAGATGACAAAGTGAACTCCAATGAACCTGACAGAACAGTCTTTTTCACTGGTTTCAGTGTAACAGTAATATCATGACTTGTTGGTTGCTCCATTATGTACTCTGAAATGTCTAGAGATCCAACTGCAATGACCTTCCGTTTACCAGAAGGAGACACCTTGAGATTTGAAACAAGTAAAGCAACATATCATCAGATATTGGAAATTTCCTAAAAATCATTTCATAATAAGAAAGCCAGTCTAGCTAATAAATTAGAAGTAAATTTGGTCACTGTGCTTGGACTTTTCTGGCACAGGGTCTTTCTTGCCAGGGCCTGTGTGTAATTCCTGTTAGATGAGTGCGTGTGAGTTACATGTACTAGGACAAAACGTTTTTTAACCAGCCAGATTTTGCAATGGGAAGGCTTTCATACAATAGTTTGGTATGCCTTTACAACTTCTGGAATTACAACTCTTCACTCCTTTGGTATTGGAGAGGTGAAATTATTACTAAATTTAACATTTTCATTACTTGTAAGTTATTCCTGTTGTGTTCAGCTTTTGCAAATTGCAAAAATGATAACTATGCCAAGTTTGATTTCGATCAAATACAAAGAAATAGTCCTAGAGGTTAGAAGAAACACAAAAATGCAAGTCATTTTTATAATCTGAAACACCAGTCTGTGACTAGTTGGCTACAGTTAGTTTTTATAGCCCTGCAAGTCAATAAAAATAGTAGCTTACATTTTGGACCAATATTTTCCATGGTTTGTCCTGATATTGATATAATTCTTTCTCAGAATTCTAAAAATATTTAAAAATATATCATTTAAGACTTGTAACATAACACAAAGGAGAATTACATTCAGTACTTAAAAAATTATATTTTACACAAAGTATGTATTGCATAATCTTATTCTAAAACAGCAAAATATTTAGAGATAAAATGAATGAAAACTGACTATGCCTTGATGCAAAATCAAGATTGGATAAACAAAATGGTTCATATTGTCAAATGTGAGATAAGATGCAAGCAAACGTTAACTACTCAATGACATCTCAATATCAAGGCTTCAAAGCAAGTCAGTTCTACTCATCATAAATAAATTTAGCACCTACAGAAATAGAAAAAAAAAACACAAACACAGTTGAGTTTGGAAAAGCAGTGACATTTCGGGGAAAACCTTACTAAATGAAAAAAAGCAAACGATTACAAACTCGAAGAAAACCTGTCCATGCAGGTCATGTAGAGAGTGCACTAATGTTAATATGCAAGAATTAATGCCGGAGATTTCAAATTTCGGTCGATTAATGTTGGAGGAGAATGAAATATAAATTGGTCACAAAACTTAGTAAAGCTGCAATTTACTTATCTTTGAAAGAATACAAATTGCTAGCTTTTTAAGTTGGAAAACACAATAAAAAATAAATTGCCATACCGGGATCTCACAAATTGTAGTATTGAATTCCAAGCATGGGCTAGTAGGAATACTTTTAAGAACTTAGCTCTCTGGACCAGTTTGCGACATCTTTGTAAATCATGTTTTAACATCAAGCTTACATGGAAGCTCAAATTAAGATACCTGTCTTTTAATAGATTACATTGAGTTAGAATTTACCTTGAACAAAGTCAGCTTCGTTTTCACCGGATCAGGTTCCGGCCAGACTATTATACCGCTGTAAGGGTTTTTAAAACCGCCCTGCCATAGCACCGGCTGAAAACAAAATCGATAATAATGATCTGCTTGCAAACCAACGCGCAACCGGACGTCTTTGAAACACGAAATGGCAAAATGACGAAGTGGCACACGGTTAACGGTTGACCCATATAGAATTATTACTGAGAGTTAACCACCTTCAAGCCAGTAATATTTCGGCTATAAATCTGAGTGCTATTCAGGCTAACCGCAGCGCTATTTTGGTTAACCGGAGCATTTTCTCGTCTTTTCATGTTTTAAACACGACCCACTTTACGACGTAGTCTGTGATAACACCAACTGCATGTACAACAATAATCTACACACGACCAAGCTTACCTTTGTACTGCACAATTTAGGATTTTCCTTGTTCCAAACTATCGCAAGTTTGCAGGGATGCCTAGTGAACAAACGCTTAAGTTAGAAATAATGGATAAACTAGTACTTGCATTGATTTTCCTTTTGGAATATAAACATCGCGCCCTTACGCCATATTGCATTTCCTCTCCAAAGACTGGTAACGAGAAACAAACTGATACCCTCCGACCCCTCCCTACAGTACCTTTCTTTGTTTGCGCTAAAAAGAAAATCAAAAAAGATAAAAGTAAGCGCTCGCCTGCACTGACTTTCTTTGCAGAGTGTTACTTTTGAGATGTTATAAAGTTGGTCCGACTTCTAATCATTTGCGTCGTAGATAATCTTTAATGCATAGATTTTCGTTCACATTTTTATTGCCAGCTTTTTCCATGGATAGTAAAAAAAACCCTACTATTTTAGACTTATATCTAGGCTTTTTCTTGCGTTTTGCTCATTCCGAGGATAAAGGGAAAAAAATCGTTTAATTTGAAGCATCGCCCATCCCCTGTGTTCTTGTGCATCTTGCGTTTAGCGAAATAGCAGAAAAATATTAAGTAGTGAAACGCTTCATTCGCGCGAAAAAAAGTGTTTGCGAAATTCGCATACGACCTCAAAATCACGAATACATTTTCGGATCCAACAATACACTTACAACTGAGCTAAACTGCTTGTTATTACAGGTTCTGCTGTGATGGATTATATCGCACAAGTAAAATAAAAAGCATCTGTATAGACTACCGTTTTATGTCAGGCCATTAGCTTAATTGTCGACAAACTGAGAAAAAAAGTTAAAAATCTTCTTATTGCATAACTTACCATTTTTCCTTCTGACATTCCAAAACGAGCGAGGCAGCAGATGCCGTGATTTGAAATTTGTCACCCTTGGATCGTTTATTCCGCAATTTTTTCATAACCGAACTCATGATGAATTACGACGAAAACTTTCAGACGAAATTCTCTCAAGTTTTCTTTTCTTTCATTGTGATGTCATGTTACCATGATGACAACTGCTTTTAGTTTTAATGCGCGCGCTCAAGCTTGTTGTCTGAGTTCTGACTATTTGCGTTGACACTGTGTCCTTCCAGTCCTTAAAGTGGTGGGCTTAATTTGAATATTGCTCTAGACAGAAAAACTAGCCCCAGACTCACTATCCAGCACTAATTTAGTTGAGCATTTCAGCGCAGTGGAAAAAGAGATAGTGGAAAGAATTAACTGAATACTCTACGGTGAAAAATGGGAAATGGGCGCTGTTCCACAGACTTAAGCGCTGGTCAAACAGCGCATGATAGTTGATGACAGCTGACCATCATCGACTATCATCGACTATCATCAACTATCATTCTCTTTGAAATAGTTCAAATTCTTCATGATAGTCTTTGATGGTTTTTTTTTTTTCTTTTTTTCTTTCTTTTTTTTTTTTTCGAGTTACCCAGCACCCCATCCTTTTGATATGGGCCCCCGGGCTTCCAGGGCAATTTTGATTTAGCTTACTGTGATACTGTTTCAATCTGCCTGAATTACAGCAGCTTTAAAAGAGTCTTTCAGATCACTTAGAACTAGACAAAATAGCACTTATGCATAGACAGTTTTGCCTCCAAATTTTTCGCAAAATATTTTCACATTTACAGGTAATGTTTAAGCTTAAAAGCTAACTTGTGAACGCATATATTTTTTATATTAAAAGCTGAAGGCATGAATATTTCCAATCGCGCGCTCGTTAATCGTAAACAAACATTTCCGTTGATGGACCACGGACCAGTATTGTAATACCAATGAGTAAACGATCGAGAAACCAAAACAGATCCGTAAGCATGTGCTTTGCGATGATGTCATTTGTTGTCGTCCCTGCTGCGGGGAGGCTAATTATGCGTCCAAGACCGACTGTTCCATAAACTCTCAATTCATTCTGCATTAGGACTGCGTTTTCCTTTTCGTCGAACGCATATAGCATTGGGACTGGGGCGAGTGTCAACATCCACTTTCATGTCTCGGAAAAATTAAAATTTCGGGCGATTTTATTTTCGGACAAAAAAAGCGTCTGAAAATAAAACCGTCCGAAATTTTGAGCTAGCGTGATATTTACAGTACCGTAAAAAAAAAAAGAAAATAAAAATGATAATAACAATAATAATAATAATAATAATAATAATAATAATAATAATAATGATAATAAGTAGCTCCAAAGCTCTTAGTTTCCTTTATGAGGCGTGCTCTAGTTGAGACACTGTTGAGATACGCATGGATAGCAAAAGACAGCCTCTTTATTATCCATGAGATACGTAACGGCTTGATACGATTTATATTAATGAATGCATGAAAGACTTTATTTAAGTGTCAATGGTGGCGAAGTTTGGCTTAAAAAAAAAAATTAATTGGGGACAGTATTTTACACATTAAAATACACCTTACCTAAACAACGGTTAAAATTATTAAAAAACCTTAAATAAGAGAGAGATAAATAAATGAAACATGTGAACTTAGTATGAAATAAAAACTTAAAATATATTCTGAAACCTCGAGGGTGCAATAAGACTATCATTTTCACAGATAGCCTTTTCAGTCTAATTCGCGTTTTCTCTGAGTAAATTTACTTTAGCTATGTTTCCGCACAGTGTCCGAAAATAGTTCGAAATGAGATAAAAAGTGTTCGAAATTTAAACGTCCGAAATCAGGAGACCATCAGTTGGAGCGTTCAACTATCATACTAAGCCTATGTCACGGCATTTTTACAGACCGGTCTATTTTTAGGCTTCTCCCAAGAAATAGGTCAGTTCCGGTCTACAAGATCTCGCAGGTAAGGGTCAAAGGGTTGTTTTTCTCGTTAATCTTCTGGTGATGACGTTAATGACAATCTTCCTGCGATGACTTCAGTTAAAAATTAAGTCCGTGCTTGTGATTGGCCACCGAGGTTCCTGCGGGAGTCTGAATTCGCGGTAAATATTCAAACTGAAGATAGATTGGTCTGCGAAAATGCCGTGAAAGGAATATGGGGTAGTTGCACGCACCTAGTGATGGGCTTCTGCCGCAATAAAACATCCCAATTTTTTTGCAAGTAATGTAATGGACAAATTGACACCATCACATTAAAGACAACTTTGAGATTGGTCATTTGACTAGGTTTACTGCTTTATGGGTGAACAGTGAGCAAGTTATGGACCGTCTGGAAATATGGGTTCAAAATCCACACAAACATCTTTAATTCTTAGACAGAGTTCTCAAAAATCACACAAACTCTTGGTGATTTTGATAGTAAGTGCATGACGGGATTTTATAGTTGCCACAAAACTAATTAAAAAGTTTGGACGGTTTATGGGTTCTGGTCAGATCCTCACAGTACTACATACAAAATTCCCCGCGAGTTCCGATGAACCGATAAAAAGAATTGAAACCAGGTGAAGTTAAGTCTCTATTATGAGTTGAGGCATTTGAAGGCACTATTTTTTCTTGAAATCTTGCCGTGAACGTTTTTTCTTTTTTTTTTCTTTCCTATTACGGTGTGGGTTTGTACAAGTGAATATATGAAAGATCATCTATTTGAACTGCGGAGAAAGATATGAAGACATGACTAATCATCACATGCAGTGATGATCAATCATGTCTTCATGTCTTTCTCCGCAGTTCAAATAGATGATCTTTCATATATTCACTTGTATTCTTCACCATGTACGGGTATATTACGAACTCACAAAGTGACCAGCTCCCAGTTGGCTTGATAGCTCAGTTGGTAGAGCACTGCACACGTATCGCAGAAGTCTTGGGTTTGAATCCCGTTCACTCCTTTTTTCGGGCTTTAATTTCGCAACTGCTTAAGTTTTGTGTATAACTGCAATGATCAGTCATGTATTCGTATCTTTCTCCGCAATTCAAACATATGATATCGATCTTTTAGATATTCACTTGTATTTTTCACCATCTACGGGTGTATTACGAACTCACAAAGTGACCAGCTCTCAGTTGGCCTGATAGTTCAGTTGGTAGAGCACTGCACCGGTATCGCTGAGGTCATAGGTTCGAATCCCGTGCAGGCCTGAATATTTTTCAAGGACGCTCGCGCTATTTGTTTCTGCGCATCCTTACTGCGCACGCAAATTATTAATTCAGTTATCAGTCTATTCATTTGACAATGATGGCAAGTCATCGAAACGTCATGTTGTTTTACGTTCGTTAATTTTCTTAGTTATCTCCTATAGCGTACATCACAATTTCTTAGCTTTTTCCATTGGTTGGTTTTCGATTTACTATCATTTTTTATTGTGTGCCAGTGACAACGATCTGTACCCTTCGAAGAACAAAACAGCAACTGTGGAATATTTTTTTGTAAAATGATAAAATATGTTTTTTAGTTCATGATTTTTGTATATGCATGTTCTCACCTTCCTCTGATGTAAATCCATGCCATTCCTTATTTTTTGATCGGGATCATTTGCGGTTCAATATGGGGATCATTTCCGGTCGGGGATCATTTGGGGTTCAATTTGGGGATCATTTGCGGTCCGGGATCATTTGCGATCCAGGGGCCTGTTTCTCGAAAGACGCGGTAAATTATCGGGCCCGGTAAGTCACCCAGTAAGTCCTCGTAAACATTTCGGGTGTTTCTCGAAGCTCCCGTTATTTTCGATCCCGTTAATTATCCCGGTAACTTGCCCGGTAATTTACGGGAGGTCGTGACCTCCCGTAAAGTTAACGGGGAGTCACAAATGTTGCAAAACCAAACAAAATGGCGGCCGGGGCGGACTTTTTTGTTTCAAAGACGTCCCTTTCTAGCCGATATGGCTGACTGAGAAGTCATTGAACAATTTCGGCTCTCACGAGCAAGAATAGAGTGGCTCGTTGAGGAGCTAAAGGAGGAATTGGAGAGAAACACGGTGAGAAGCTGCCCGCTGGCTCCGGAAACCCAGTTTGAAGGCGTTTGCAAGGAAGCGCTATATAACTGTGAAGTTCTACTTTATTGTTTTTCAAAACCAACAAACGGCGGGAAAAAAATTTAATGAATAGATTAACACTGTCATGTAAACGCCGATCACTCGCCGCGCGTTTTTGAAAAGGCCTCTTTGTATGAACATCAAAATGGGTTCCTGTCACGCAAACCTGATCTTACTGCAAGCCAAACCTGTTTCCTGTGTTTTGATTGCAGATTTTTTTTTTACTATTTTTGGAGAAGGAAATTAGAAAACAGACATTCTACAAAAAGTAAACATAATAGAGTGATCGCGAAGAGTCGCATTAGGCGCGGTGCACAAATACTGACAAATGTTGGTTATAGCATTTCTAGCTAGATGGAACACGAAGAAGCGTACTGTACTCACGATAGATAAACGAGAATAAAGAACATTAAAGTTATTCTCCCCAATCACATAATTGTTTCAGTCGCATTTCTATTAATCTTAGCTTGCTTTATGCTAGAACAGTCGATTTGGGATCAGTGAAAATTACGCTTGATGTTTGCCGGAAAAAACGATTATATCACGCCTAAAAATTTTAGTAAGATCCTTCCTTATTCCAAATATTCCGTACACTTAAGCGAAATTCTTATCAGTATAAATTGCTGAAATAAGTGTTTGTAGCTAAATTTCAAGTTCTCAAGTTCACACCCTTTCCTCGGCGGTCCGCAGATCTTGTTTGATTGCTCAGTGAACATTTTGAATTAGAATGAATTACGGAAAAAGACAACACTCCTAGAAAAGAGCGAGATTGTCGATCGAAGTCTTCGAATCGAGCTACAAAAGGCAATTGATCATCACTTTCAAATAATATGACCATGCAAAATGACCATCTCTCTCAGTTGCTCTCCTTTGACGCAACGATAACTTCGAAGTTAAACTTCACAGTGTTCTTCAAAAATCATCACAGTCGTAACGACAACAGAATCGATGAGAATCGAATGTGTACGTATAGTCTCAAGTGTTTCTCCTTCTCTCCCGCACGAGTGTGAGGTGCGCGCTAGAGATTGGTAACAACCCGCTATTTTATCGGGCCCGGGAAGTACCGGGAAAATTTACGGGTGCTTCGAGAAACGTTATTTCGGGCCCGATAAAGTTTCCCGTTAACCGGCCCGGTAAGTTATCGGGCCCGGTATTTACGGGAGCTTTCGAGAAACAGGTCCCTGGGATCATTTGCGGACCCGTACAGGTCTGATCGCGTGACGAACTGACAGACCGTGAACAAAAGAAAGCCGCTTCCCGCCAAAATTCTGACGTCACTAAGCCCAGTCCCTGCAGAGATTTGAACTCCAAAACAGAACACTCCTCGTCCTCGCCTCGTCTCCTCTCAGGGTTTGGAAGAGGTTCTTGGACACTTAGAGAGCGCTCAAAGGTTAGTACACCACAACACAGATGAACACACGCTACACGACAACTTCTTGGTAGAAATCATCTGTAAGTCTGTCCGCAATGATCGAGATATATGGTTGTGAATTTCGCTGCTGGAAACCAGCTTGACTCAAAATTTACGCGGGGCAATCCTAACACAATTTTTGTCAACAATAACGACAATAAACTGCCCTAATCTTAACCTTGAGTCCAAAATTGTTAACCTTTTAAGTACAGTTTATCAGTGACAGCGATTTCCGTTGCGTTCGCTTGAAAATTAGTCTAAGCTTATATAAGCTAAAACATGGCGTAAAGCCGCGGGTAGCTTTGATCGGATTTGCATGTACATCCATTGCAGAAATCTTGCAGATCTTTTTAATTTGCGAATTAAGCTTAGCTTATGTTAATGGTGCAACACTTCGTCGAGATCGTTTGTGTACTGCTGTGCTCCGGAGCAATATTTTTGTCGCGTGATGCCGACTAGTACAGCTGCAATTTGATTTGCACGAGTTGTAGGTCGTTTACTCGCCTTTATAAAGCTTTATAATCGTGACTCATCATTTTAACACGCTTAATTTTGTAGAGTGAGCTTTTGAATCAGGATCTCTCGAGCTATTGTACAGCCCCGCTAGTATGAGAATTAAATAAATTGGATCACTTAAGCCTAAAAGTGCAGTAAGAACTAGCAATAAACTCTTTGCTAATGAGATTTATGTGACTTGCATGCATGTGCAACATATTTCCATTCTATTTATAGTAAGTACGACTTTTTATAACTTTCAAGGTCGAGTCTATTCCAAAGGCATATTATGTTATTGTTTACATTCTGCATAAGAACCCATTCACTTTATAACCTGACAAAATTTTTTTGGCATATGTACTGTACCTCCAGGAAATTTGTGCCAATGTGTCTGCACGTTCAATCAGCAAACATCATGTTATTTGGCAATGTCAATCACATGACAAATCAAACACCTTCAGTTAATGGCACAACAAGTCAGTTGATGTTTCTCTAGAATTATTAATTGAAAGATCTGTGAATTTTAACACTTTGCCCTGCTCAGAGGCAAGATAATTTCACTTTCAAAGTTTGGTACATGTAAGACTTAACAAAATTCGGAACAACTGAAAATCATCCGCACTTGTGAAATTGATTTGTTGACAAATATCTTTGCAAAATAAACAAACATGTACCTACATGTACATGTACCTCTGCTAGTGTATGGTGTACAATCTACCTTGTGCTTGCAGTACATACATGTACATTTTAATGTGTCTCTCCCTCTTTTAAACCAACCCATAAACTAGTGCAGTGTAATATTTACCAATGAACAGAGAATGTATTTTCAGAAAATCTGTAGTGTAACCATGCAAACATCGGTACATGTAACTCTTTTCACCCGTGCCATAAGTTTTATATTAAAAGTCAGGGCTGTCAATAAGGGCTGTAACCCATAACACCTGCTACGCCTGGGTATGTTAGTGACCAGTGCTTGATATGTTATGGGTGAGCTTGCCTGCTGTTGATGCAATCCATGTATTAAAATATTAACAAGTTTGTTACGAGGGTGAAGATCAAGGCTACAGGTGAATCAAGACTTAAAGACAGCCCTGAAAGTTAGGTTCAGGCATTAATTTTGTGTGATCACCGTAATTGACATCATCGTCTGTTACACTTCACTTTATCCAAGGGGAGAGTGACCATACTGATGGTGCTTTGAACCGTGATTGTGACAATGGGAGAACAGGCTAAGAAGAATCTGCTTGTCATAGCAGTGGCTGCACATGATCCCAACCAAGATGATGACCTCCAAGCTCAAGAAGCTGTAGACACTGCTCCTGATATTTCGGTGCAGCTAGCTGTCAAAAGAGGAGAGAAATTTGAGGTGCTGGGGAGGGATGTTGACTGGTGGCTGTATGTAAAGCATCTTGGCAGTGAAGAAAAGGGCTACATTCCTAGCACTTGTGTGGTGCCACTAAAAGATGACTTGACTATGGAAGAGTGAGTATTTACATTAAGTAACACCTTTATTTAATCACGATGAGGATTTAAGCTTTGCAACTTGTGGGGTCCTGAATAGATAAATAAATTAAATAAAAATTGAATAATTATATTGAAAGGAAATTTTTACAATGCAAAATTCTATCTTCACGAACAATGTTTGTAATTGATAAATAACTAATTGATAGCGGAATGTTGTGTTACCTGTACAGTAGAGTGTACATATTACACATACATCCATGTACGTCTAAATCTACATTATTAAGTAAGGCATGATCTAGCCCAATTGTCTTGATAGCATTGTGTGAATTAAGCCTTGTAACCTGGTCTAGGTCCAAAGGGGTATGGTCCAGAGCAAGGCACTTTACTCGGTCCAGTTCTAAAAATAATTTTAAAATATTAGTCATTCAGACAACTTAATTCAGATTGGCTGATTATAGTAATACATGTACATGTAAGTCCTGTTTGCTATCTTATTATCGAATTGCCTAGTACTCCCTGAAAGTAAGTGTTTACACTGCTTTGTTGTGTTATAGATCTGCTGTGCAATGTAAGAATGTGATATTGGATCTTAGGGTATTTTTAGGAAGCTTAGTTTTAGACGGGATGGAAACTTGCACCACTTGTATTAACGAAAGACAATTTTAAAATACTAAATAAATCCATGTTTAATTAAAATTTCTTTCAGGGATGAAGAGCTCGATCATAATGGTGAATTAACAACAGCCTTGGTCAATTCAGGAGTGGATCTGAAATTCTTTCCTGAAGCTCCTGCTGAAAGAGATGCTGTTAACAGGGTAAGTTATTTTTTACATATGCAAATGAAGCAGTTTACTCAGATCTTCTTGTTTAGCTTATGTTTTAGTTGTCTTACTACAGGGCCCATGTCCAGACGAAAAGGCCAACATCTTCTCAAAATTGACCTTTTGGTGGCTAAACGGGTAGGTCTGGTAGTGCACATACATTTGGGTATTACATTACATTACATTACATTACATTATGTACGTTGCATGCAAACAATTTTGCTGATCTGTATGTTGTTAATCATTGCTGGTAAGATTGATTGGGAGCTTAAGTGGTCAACAGTATTATTAATAAGTTTGATTAAAAGTTGTGTGAGTACATAAGTCAAGACTTATGAGTGAGAATTAGTATACCTTGGGTGGTTAAGTCAATTTAACTGCTTGGGGAGTTGTACATGTAGATGTGGGCAGCATCAAGTCATATGATTTTGCTTACAGATATGAACAGCAATGATACAGGTACAGTTAGCATACAAGGACTTTGCACAATGTACAAAACTCTAGATCTGCAAACTAAGCTGGAATACATGTAGATACGCCTAAATCTTGAAAGCTATATCCCTGCTGCTGCTCTAGTCTATCCCTCCCAGCTGTCCACTCAGTCTTGAGGAGTGATGAATAATTAATGGACAAAGATTTTTTTTTGCTACTTGTTTACAGGTTGATTCTTCAGGGATTTAAGAGGCCTTTGGTCAGTGATGATTTGTGGGCATTAGGCAAAAATAACAAGTCAATGAGCATTGTTCCCAAGTTTATGGAGAAGTGGGCCATAGAGGAGGAGAGATGTGCAATGTAAGACAATGGTTTGCTTTGTTTTAATTTCATTGTTTTCTCCATTTTACCTCAGGGTAAAATTGTCAAGATTGAGGAATAATTTTCTTACTTGTCTCTAAATTATATTTTTATGCCTGAAAAAAATAATATTAATTACCCTTTGGCATGGTTGTCAATGAGACCTGACTACACTTCGCGAGGTGAGAAAATTTACTCAACCCCTTTTAGCTCCCCTCTCTAACCCTGCTGTACCTTCACAACCAAGACATTAAAGGACAGACTGATAAATGGCAAATTTGTAATTGCTGTGATTGTGTGGCAGTTCAGATGCTACATGTAATTAACCCAACTATATACTGTAGTTCCAGCATTCAAGAAGAATTTTAGTTTGTTAACTGATAACGTACTGGCAGTTTGCTAATAATTATTAGCAATCTAAATAACCTCTGACCCTCTCTATTAACCATGTTTAGACCTGGCTTTTTTTCGTCACCTGGGACTTGAAGATTGTTAAACTTAGGGCAATAATACTTGGAGGATTTATGTAGTACATTGTGGAGGCAGTGCCCTATTGGTCTAATTTGCATGCAAGACTTACAATTGACTGGTCAGGTTTCGGGTTAAAAAAATAGGTTTGAAATTAATGAAAATCAATAAAAGAAAGCTAATCTTACCTGAAAAAGAGAACATTAAAGTTGCTGCAGGAAATGTTTGTAAAACATGCCTGCCAAAATGTGGTTGCCATAGGAGTATCAAGTTGAATGATACTGTGTGTACTATCAAATTGTCTCCAGCTTAATTTCAGGAAAACTCATGAAATTTGGAGTTAATTGCTTTGATGCTTTTAAAGCTACACATGTCTCCTCCCCCAGGTCTGAAATGGGTTGAGCCCCACTCTGCCCTCAAATAATGTGCTTAAAATAATTCTCCACTCCCCTCCCCTTCCAGGATGCATGGATAAATAATATATACATGTAATCATGAAAAAGGTTTTACAAGTGATACATGTATGTTCCCTTATCATCTAGTGGTAAGAGATGCCCTTTGGAAGAGCAACAAGAACAGGAGACAGCAAAGTTGAATGCAGAAGAAAATGATGAAACCAAAGTAGAATTTGTTCCAAAGGAGGATGAAAAGAAAAAGGACAAGAAAAAAGAGAAGAAGAAGAGGAAAGCTTCTTTACTCCGGGCCATGGCTTATCAGTTTGGGCCACAGTTCCTAATTGGAATGCTTCTTAAACTGATATATGATGTAATTCAGTTTCTTCAACCGCAACTGATGAAGTAAGTAGGAAATTTAGCGTGCAATATGGGGTTGGGTTTTAATAAATATTATTTAGTGTAAAATAATGGAATAAGAAAACTAAAAATAATGTACTTTCCATAGATTAGTTACATTTCAAAACATTTGGATACAATTTGCCCTCTGCATGTATTTCAAGGGTGCAAAGAATGAAAATGCTGCATTTGTACATACTGTATACCTAAAGTCAGCTGTGTTTGAACTTGCTGGACCATCCAGTCAGTGCTTATCCCAGTCCATTGTCTGTGGCATGAAGTGACTAGGAGTATTTCTACTCCCCCCCTGGATAGGATGCTAGTCCATTTCAGGGTTACCCCAGCATTAACTTCACCAGTACCCAGCTGACAATAGAGTGAGTTGCTCAAGAACAGAACACAGTGACTCCGACCAGGGTTTGAACCCAGACCACTCGATCCTAATCATGAGTCCAGCACCCTAATCATCAGACCACTGCTCCTGCCACAACTGAGTGCTCTGGATGTCCGTTAATTGTATCCAATTGTCCTCTGGCCTGTTGTTAAGCATAGTACTGGGTAACATATCTGTTGGTGTCATAGTACTAACAAACAATATATTGTATCTTGTTTTAATTGCAGCTTATTTCCTGTAACCCAACATCTATTTTGTCATTTTCAGCTTGTTGATTTCCTACACACAAGACAGCAGTCAAGAGACATGGAAGGGATATGTTTATGGTTTTTCCATGTTCCTTGTGTCAGTCTTTATGTCTGTTGTTATCCATCAGTACTGGCAAATTGTTTTTGTCCTTGGAATGAGGATTAGAACTGCTCTCATTGGAATGGTTTATGCCAAGGTAAGCTAGTGACAAAACTAGGAGCAAAATATAATAAGGAAATAAATGCAGTGAATGCACTTTTTTTCTTTTAATGTACAGTACAGGTAAATATGTGGAATGTGCTCTGTTGCCTAGTGAGATTCCAAACTAAAGTACAGCAGGCATTTATTGGATTGCTCTATCAGGGCTGTAGCTAGTACATGTAAAAAGGAAACCAAGGCACTTGTTTCAGTCATTTTTTGTTTTGTTTATAATTTGTTTTAGTTGTTTTTTCACCATAAGCAGCCACCCTTAATGGCTAGGAAGAATATTTAACCATGGATATTGCCTCACTCATATAAATATATTTTTGGCTACGACCCTGATCTTAAATCAATTACACATGTATTCCAATGCACTGACAATACAGTACATGTATGTTACATGCCTCTGATGCCTGTAAAAAAGTAATTTATGTATTACCCAGGTTCTGGGGCAGACAATGCAAGTGAAGGACAACAATGACTGTGTGGCTACACTTACGTTAGTTAAATTAATGCATACCTGTGAAGTAAGCCAATAATGTATCTATGTCTCTTGTTTTGTTTACTAGGCACTTGCACTGAACAGTAGGGCACGGACAGAATCTACAGCTGGTGAGATGGTGAACCTGATGTCGGTGGATGCACAGCGTCTTATGGATCTCACAACCTATGCAAATGTCCTCTGGTCCTCGCCACTAACCATTCTGATTGCCTTGTATTTTTTGTACGATGCAATGGGTCCATCTATTCTGGCAGGCGTGGGAGTATTGGTATTGTTAATCCCCTTCAACCTTGTCGTCAGCAGGATAGCTCGAAAATTGCAGGTGAAATATGTGACATCATGGATAGCGTAGGTTGAAACAAAACAAGTCCAGGTTGTACGGGCAGCCATTTTTAAAGCTAGTTGTTGCACACTTCATGTACTCCGGTTGCTAGAACATCATTCTGTACATGCATACAGAAATAAAGATGCACAATGAATGGGGGTATGGTCCTCTATTCATCTGGATCCATTAAATCATTTATCTTGGCTTTTGGATATTTTATGCCTGACTTACATGTACTAAAATTAAAGATTGGATAAGAAGGTCTGGTGGAATGCACCTCATTATGAAAATAAGTGTAATGAGTTCACATTGTAAAAGTCACTTGTTCTTGTCATTTTATTTTATTTTTTTGTCTTTGCTTGTCAGCTTTATTTACATGTATGCACATGGAAAATTAATGAAACATAGTTACTAATTAAGCACCCACTTGTACATGTATCTTCGCATTTTGAAACTTGGCAATGACACTGTCAGAAACTATCTTCCCCGCTGCTTGCATTCTCACTTTTGAATAGTTTGCTTCCAACCCTGAGGGACTTATACCAAAAAAGACAGTCTGTGGACAGAGTAAGGAGTATCCAGTTAATGAAGGATTGTGTATCTTATAGTGTATAGGTTTACAGTGGATGTACATGTACCAAATTAAAGTGTGTGTCATTAACACATGGCTTACCTTAATCTCTCTTAGGTGAAGCAAATGGAGGCAAAAGACTTACGCATTAAAATGGTGAATGAAATCTTAAGTGGAATTAAGGTACAGCTCATCTCAAGAGTACTTTAAATCACTCTCACAGAATGCAGTTGGAGAACTGATACATTCATGACTTCTTGTTAGTAGCTATACATGTCTTCTAGTGTCTAGTCAGATTATTTGAGGAGAATAATAATAAAGATATGTTTCTGTTCAGCTTAAAATATGCAGATTATTTCTTTTCCAGGTCCTTAAATTGTATGCTTGGGAAACATCCTTCATGGACAAAGTATCTGAAATCCGTCAACGGGAATTACGACAACTAAAGCATGCTGCTTATTTAAATGCATCATTTGCCTTTACCTTCACATGTGCCCCTTTCCTGGTAAGGTACTCTTACTGTAAGTTGTAAAACTATAATTCTGTCTTTTTTGTATATACCTACTAACTTAGAACATATCTAGACATGACATGTTACATGTACAAGTAGCAACTCAGCCAAAAAAATACCAACAGTAATTATACCTGAAGCAGGGCTGTCATTAAGTTTTGAGTCACCTGTTGCTTCGATATTCACACCTGAAACAAACTTTTTAGTTTGTGTGTGAATTACATGTAGTGTATCAACAAAAGGCAAGTATCAAGGGCTTATTATGCATACTCAGCCGCAAAAGGTGTGACGTGATGTGGTCCTTAGTGACAGCCCTGCCAGGACTAAACCAGAGTATGTACAGAATCCCACTGCTTTAAAGGCACGTAAATTCAAGTTTGAACTTTGTTCCAAAGCAACGGTTATGATAGTTATTGTTAACCTGATTATGTCATAGTTTTGCACCACTTTGTAATGCCCATATTTGGCATTAAAAATGTCGTTGTCAAATCGCACATGGTTAAGTGAATTCACTTACTCACTGTCAGTCATGCTTACTGGCACACAGGGTAGCAAACAGCAGAGAACTGACCTTGTAATCATTTACTAGTTTAAACACGGTACCTGAATTTACAAACTACATGTGACACATACAACAGCTCACTAATTAGCAATTTTGACAGTAGCTTTAGAACAGAAATCAATTCCCTTCTAGTGCTTTGCAACCACTGAGAATACTGAGAATTTTTTGATTCTGTTCAATGTATTCGAGATTATCTTCATTTGATATAAAATAAGAGGATTATTGTTAGTTTCTTTTATTTCTAGATTTTTTTTTTTTTAACAAAACATTCGTTTGCTATTATTCTTATTTCAGGTTGCCCTAGCAACATTTGCTATCTATGTTCTAACTGGAAATGAGTTGACAGCTAACAAGGCATTTGTGGCACTGTCGCTGTTCAACATCTTGAGATATCCCATAACCATGTTTCCAAATGTCATCATCAGCATGATACAGGTCAGTTATGATGTTTATTAACTTCTGTCGAGCGTGATGTGCAGTGGCTTAATGGTATACATTCTGGTCTCCAGGTCCAGTGCTCCAGGTTTAGGCACAAACTACCTCCTTCACACTAGCCTTCGAGGAGGCTTACTTAGGGTTCACACATGAGAGTGGTGAAGCAGTCAGAAGGAATCAGGAAAGCTAGCTAGTGTGACTCAAACATAAGCTTGTTTACAAGTTACCTTGACACTCAAGGTTGTTATTGTTTATAGGGTCAGGTGTCCATCAACAGACTTTCTCACTTCCTGAATCTGGAGGAGCTGAATCCAAACAATGTTGAAAAGACCATGCCTGAACACAGTAAGTTGCCAACAGATTGCAGTTGTTTGCTCAACATCACTTGGCAGCAGGGATGGTGCAGTCCATGGGTTATTGTGCTCCCCTTCCAATAATGTGACCCATGTTTAAAGCCCAGTGGCCCGTTTCTCGAAAGCCCCGGCAACGTTTCTGTCCCAAAAAGCCATTTTTAGTTAATATGTAAATCTACAATCAGTGAGGTGTACACACACACCTGAAACTTCTTTTAAAAAGGGAACCGCTTTTCATATTAAAAATAATATTATGTGAATAAAAAAAGCTCCGTAATCATAAGGTTAAGATTTTGCTGTGGCTTTCCGGGTGCAAAGACTTTTCAGAACCTTCGAGAAACGGGCCTCAGACATGCTGGCACATTAGGGTTGAGCTAATTGTTAGTCCTCTTCCTTGCCCCAAAGAGTTTTCTCTGTGTTCCCCAGTTTTCCTCTCTCCACAAAAACCAACTCCTTTAAATTTCAATTCTACATGGGAACAGTGCACATGGAGATAATCACCTTTCTCACTTCATTTTTCTCACCTCATTTCCCAAGCTAAGGAGGTGGCGTGGCTAAGTCGTTAGCAGGGAGTTTAAGAAACCACGGCAGTGACGCCGATGACAACGTCGATTAAAAAAAATGTTTCATATTTT
This sequence comes from Orbicella faveolata, assembly GCF_042242905.1. Classification (NCBI taxonomy): domain Eukaryota; kingdom Metazoa; phylum Cnidaria; class Anthozoa; order Scleractinia; family Merulinidae; genus Orbicella; species Orbicella faveolata. The sequence continues at coordinate 12,937,213 of NW_028301553.1, forward strand.
ACTGACGAATCTCGCGATCTTCTAAGTAATTTACTTTGTTTGTCACTGTTAAAAGTATCATGAAACTGAATCTTAGACCCAGTGACAAATTTGAAATTAAAATTGAAAAAAATTAGCCGTGGTGGTTCACGTTCTTGGGGCAACGCAGAATTTGGTCATTTCACCGTCGTTGTTGTTTTGCAGAGGACGGTAAAAAATGTACCAAGATTTATAACGCACGTGCACAGCCATTGTTCTACTCATTAAACTTTTTGTTCGGTGGCGTTCTCGTTGCCGTTGCCGTCGTGGTTTGCTTAAGCTCTTTTTTAAACTCCATAACATGCCGGACGTGGAATCTGAAGGTCGCAGGTTCTCTCTACTTGCTGGAGTTGTTCTGCGGTAGACCCGACCTCAACTCCTTGATCACGCTTGTTAACACCTTTAAACTGGTTCACCTCTTGCCAGTGGCGATTTTTAACCTTTAATGTTCAACGGTATTCTTTTTCTTTTTTCAATGTTTAAACGTTCGAATTCTCATGACTTTTCTGTGGCTTGTAGTCAGTTCACAAGCCATTCACGTAGAAGATGGATCTTTCAGTTGGGATAAAGATGACAGCCCTGTCTTACAAAGGTAAGTTACCTAAAAAAAACAAAACAAAACAAAAAAAAAAAACAAGAATAGTCTTATTCCAGGTTTACTGTTCTTCATTATTCGGGTCTGTTGATTTAAGAAAAGACTGGAAAGGAAGATGACTGTGCTTGATAAAGTGCAAGACCGATAAAGACGGAAACCAGACTCCCTGGTATCTTTCCGCCTATTAGCGTCTCAATTTGTTGTTTACTTCACTGAAGTTGTTTTGCTTGGTAATTCGTTGCAGCGTCAATATGAATATCCCGAGCGGCTCGCTCGTTGCCGTGGTGGGTCAGGTTGGATGTGGAAAAACCACCTTGCTCTCCGCTCTACTTGGCGAGACAGAGAAGTTGTCGGGAAAAGTATATGTCAAGGTGTGTGTAATTTTTTTTTTTTGCACTTTTGGTGTCCCTTTTATCCTAGTGACCATTGATTAAGTTCTGAAAAAAAATAAGATAGGCAAGTTTTGAGATTAGGACCTGATCATATCAAGGGAAGACATCTTCGTGTACAATGAGAATAACCTGTGAACTGTTGACACAAATAAGATGAAAGACAAAACAGCAACAAATCAAAGGCGTTTTCCGCGCTTTTCAACCTTTTGAGCAGCGACTGATTGGCCGTTTGAATGCTGCTGAACCTTGCTTTTCAGATGAACATTATTTGCTCCTATAGGTCATAAATTTTATTGTTCGTTTATAAGGGGCCTCGCGTTGTCCTTATTCACGAGGTTTGACTGTAACTTTAAGTTTTCTCAGTTTTGTTGCAGTCCTGAGGAAACCATGTTCCGTAATCAGCTCTGCACAAAAACGCAAAACCATTATTAAGAAAAAAAAAAAAAAAAAAAAAAACTTACTCATACCCCTAACTGGGAGACGACAATAGATGATTTTTCACTCCCTTTTCTTATCAGGGTTCCCTAGCGTATGTTCCGCAGCAAGCCTGGATTCAAAATGCTACTCTAAGGGATAACATTCTGTTTGGAAGGAGTTTCGATCCTAAACGGTACTGCAGAACAATCAGTAGTTGCGCTTTGAGGACTGACTTGGATATTTTACCAGGAGGAGATATGACAGAGATCGGAGAAAAGGTACGAAGCTGAATTAAAAGTAACTGACTCTGGCAATTATTTTGAGGAAAAAAAATCCATCTCTAAGAGAAACTAACAAACGAGAGCAAATGCACCAACAAGTTAAGCAGGTAAGAAAACAACGAACTGAAAGCTGACGAACTAGTGAGGCAAGGAACTGAAGAACCGACGAATTAGCGAGCAACAAATCGACTAACCAATGGACAAAAAATCGACGAACCGACAAACCAACGAACAAACTGACGAACCGACCAACCAAGGAACAAACAGACGAACCAACCAACCATCAAACAAAGAAACCGACGAACCGGCTAACCAACAACGAACAAACCGTAATCGCTTGACATCAATGTTTCCAACTAGTCTGTGTACTGTATCTAGGGTATAACCTTGAGCGGAGGTGAAACCGACGAACGAACAAACAAACAAACCAATGAACCGACTAAAAATGGGTCCTAGGTGGGCAATTGCTTGATATCATTTTCTCTAACTGGTCTATTTGCGATATATAGGGTATAAACTTGAGCGGAGGTCAAAAACAGCGCATCAGTCTGGCTCGAGCAATGTATTTTGACGCTGATGTGTACTTGTTGGATGATCCACTCAGTGCTGTGGACTCACATGTAGGAAAACACATCTTTGATAAAGTCATAGGACCACGAGGAAAACTGAGGAAGAAGGTATCACCTTACAAACTGTTTGTCGTCCCGTTTAGAATATTTTCCTTTTTCTTTACCTATTTCATCTTAACTTGGGTTACAACCTTTTTCCTCAGACTCGCATTTTTGTTACCCATGGGGTTGGATTCCTTCCTCAAGTGGACCAAATCATTGTTCTGCAAGATGGTAGAATATCAGAGGTATGTTAGTGTGAGCTGTGAGTATACACTGTTTATGATGCTGCACCGCAGGACTCCCAAGCTCTTACGGTCAGCTTTGTTATACGACATTGCAAACAATGTTAGGTTAAATAGAATAGTTCGTATGGGAATATTACGAAAGAAAAAAGCAGCAAGAAATATGGAAAAACGAGCACAGTAAAAACGCTTTTCCTCGCGTCCTTTGTGTATTTCTTTTGAAACTGTGGAGGATTAGGTCATTTTAAAGCATTTTCAACGTTTTAGCTTCATTGGTTTCCTCTCTGAAGGTTTGACTGATTAAACAAAGACAGAGATCTCATTAGGGACCAGGCATTTGGCAAATTGACCGGCTGTGAGAACGACTTTGCCTGCCTGGTGTGAAGGAAGACTCTTCTTATAAAGAAATTCAGGTCAAAACGTTTCTGTCAGTCTGTGAAAACCAATTGCCTTCCTCCTGAAAACGTTAATCAGACCCCTGATTGAAGGGTTTATTAAAAAAAAAAAGAAAAAAGAAAGAAAAAAGAAAGAGAGAGAGAAAATGATTGACTAATCTTTTGTTCGAGCCAGAGTAAAGCTCGGGTAACAATGAGCTTTCGGTATTAACGGCGTGGGCGTAAGGCAGAGTTCCATTGCTATAAATAAACAATAGCCTCCATTTGGCGCGAAAATATATAAACAATAGCCTCCATTTGGCGCGAAAATCTGCTCGGATATTTGCCCGCGGACATTTTTTGTTCCGAGAAGCGAACAGTTTTCCGAGAGCGAAGCTGGAGGAAAACTGTGAGCTTCGAGGAACAGATAATGTCCAAGGACAAATATCCGAGCATATTTTCAAAGTCAAATGGAGGCTATTGCGTTTATTATCCTTCAAATATTTTTCGCAACACGCGCAGTTCCGAAAATTCTCGGATATTCCCCAGTTTTAGCTGGGGAGTATACGGTCACGTGACGCGTTTAGACCAATCGCGCGCGAGCGTAAATACTTGATGGATGTTAAGCTCGGATATTTGTCCGCAGACATTATCTGTTCCGAGAAGGGAACAGATTTCCGAGAGCGTGATTTAACTGTGGACTTCGAGGAACCAAAACTGTCCAAGGACAAATATCCGAGCATATTTTCACGCTAAGTGGAGGCTATCGTGTTTATTATCGTTCTTTTTTCCCGCAACACGCGCAGTTTTGAAAATTGGGGAATATCACTCAGATATTCTCCAGTTTTAGCTGGGGCATGTTCAGTCACGTGAACCGTTTAGGCCAATCGCGCGAGCGAAAATTTTTAATGGATTATAATGTGTTTAATAATACACATGAAAAAATTACTCGATTCTGATTGGCTAAGAGTAGTGCAGTTCAAGTGTAACACCAGTGCAAAAAGTGTAACATCAGTGCAAAAAGTGTAACACCAGTGCAAATTACACATCAAAATTCTGGATTATGATTGACTGAAAGATAATAGGAATTTTTCTAAGAAAATGATATCAGGTAAAATGATGACGAAAATTTTGTGTTGAAACTTTGAAAAAAGTTTTCTCAAATAAGAAAAAATGGCTCCAAGAAAGATCTTCCGGCACTTCCTCCACGCGAATTTTTTCATGTTTATATTATTAATAAGTAATCATACGGTTTTTCTCGTTCAATTTGGAGGTAATTTGCACTTGTGAGTTTTTCAAAAAGCTGAAATTACACTCGCCGAAGCGGCTCGTGCAATTTCAGCTTTTTGAAAAACTCACTCGTGCAAATTAATTCCAAATTGAACTCGAAACCGTATGATTACCTATACTTATTTGTCGTTGCTGTTGATCAGGTTGGGACATACACGGAACTTCTTCAAAATGAGGGAGCATTTTCTGAGTTCTTGAAGACATTTGCTTCTGAGCAGAATGCCGAGGAGAATGGTTTGTGGTTGTCATTGCTATTAGTGATTTGATACTGTATTTAAATTGTTGCTACTGGTCCATCAGCTACACATGCTTCAGACATGAAGTTAAGGTGGCTCAAAACAGTAATATTTTCGTCGGAAGCCTGGGCTATGATGCACACGTCGGCGCCAGGCATCACGCGATCACCCCAGGGGTCGCGAGAAAGCGCGCGAGATTTAAAGTTTGCAAAACTCACAACAAACATGGCGGCCCGAGGCCTGCTTCGTAAAACTTTGTTTCCACCTAATTTAGGGAGCTGTTTACGATATCGCTTATTTTTATCTTCAAAAACATCCATCCTTCAGGCAATTGGAAATGAAAAAATATTCTTTTAAACCGCTGTGCTGGAACGTAAACAAAAATTGTGATTGATGTTGCGATCGATCGCGCTGGCGATCAATCCAAAAAACAGCAGGAAAAAGTTACTCTTCAATTTTTCTTCGTTCTTTTTACTAGGCCAGTCTCACCTTCGGATATTTATTGTACTCTTCTTCCACCGCTTATGCTGCTAACGACAACAGCAGAAAGAAGACACTATTCGCGGGTATTCGCGTTTATTCGCGTGGAATTGTGGGCTTTACTGAGAAGCGGACTGCCTTCACGCGTGCGCAAAGTGCGATCTTGCTAAGTCGAGATTTCATTTTGCTCGTAGAACGCGCGCTTAAAAACTACTTATCCACGAAGCTAATATCTCAAAAACTGATCCGGTGACCCTACTTTTTTAACGCAAAAAAAAATACTCAACAGCAAAAGCGGAATGCATGTGCGAAATTAAAAAAAAAAAACTGTGGAGTGGAATTTTTCCAATCTTGAAATTTCCATTTTTTTAAATTTAAGCAAAATCTACTCCGCAGAATTTTTTCTAATTTTCCCTGTTTCTTCTTCTGTGTGTAATAAAAAGATTTTTAATTTATAAAAAAAAATATGGGGTCATCAGCTTAGTTTTTAAGATAGATGAAATTGATGGCAAAAAGTGGGTCAAGTTTGTTGCTATGCAACAGAACAGTGCAACCTTAATGTATGACCTAAACACAACGAAAGGTACAGTGGAGAGTCACCTTAAAAAAATATCACAGCCATTCAAAACAGTGCAGTTCCAAGCCTGAAAAATCGCACCTAGTTCTAAAAGTCTCAAAAAAAAAAAAGAAAAGAAAAGAAAAGAAAAGAAACAGAAAAGAAACAGAAAACTGTTTTGAGCCACCTTAAGCCATTTCGCCCTTAGACCTTTGGTGAAGCCATAAAAGGGCCTTAGTAGAGTTGGTTCAGAGTTAATCTGGAAGAAGGGCGAAATGTTGATACCTTGATTGAATTGAAGTTGACTGAATTGAGCGAATTTTCGCTCGTCCGTGTCCAGCACGAACGAAGGAAGGAACGAACAAAGCCGGAAGGAAAGAAAGAATGAATGAAAGAAGGAAAGAAGGAACGAGCCAAGGAGTGAAAAAAAGAACGATGGAATGAAGGAACGTACGAACGAACGACGAACGAACGAACGAACGAACGAACGAACGAACGAACGAACGAACGAACGAACGAACGAACGAACTACGAACAAACGACGAACGACTAACGAACAAACGAACGAACGAACGAACTACGAACAAAGGATGAACGACTAACGAACAAACGAACGAACGAACGAACGAACGAACGAACGAACGGAGGGAGGAAGGAAGGAACGAGTGGTTCGGTGACTGCGTGTTTGATTGAAGGAGTGATAGGCTGACTAACTCATTGGCTGATTTCTCATCCATTGATCCATTGATCGATCGATTGATTGACTTACCTTTCAACAGAGCCGACACCAAGAACTGAATCTGTGTTGAGGGATGTCCCAGAGAACACAGATGGGATCGACCTCAGCTTTCAACGCAGCAACAGTCGCCTGGAGAGGAGAGACAGTCTGATGGATGGACAGCCATTCCGGAGAAAGCGAGCAGACAGCCTGTCTGTTGTCACTATCGACACCGCTGACCTTGACTGTCAATTTACCAGACCAGATGAACAACACGAGGACAAGATTATTGAAGAGGAGAAATCTGAAACTGGTCGGGTACGTTTGTAAGCTTACAACTTCGATGTTTGTTGGTTCTGAGGCAGTCGTAGTGTAACTCTTCAGATGAGATAGCCCTGGTTACGCCATCCTAGGTAAACATGGTTTCCTCAGTGTAATTTCCCTTTATTAACAAAGGTAAGGTTTCTTCTGCCGAAACGACTTGAAAGTTATAAAAACCTACCTAGGGTGTTCTAAGAGATACGCGCTTCCGCTGAGGGAGTTCCTTAGAAGGAAATATGGACGAATGAGAGATGTTTGTACTTTGCCCCTGGGGTATCTATGTTGTGGCGATGCTTAGCTAGACTACGAGTAGTCCCTCTTTCACGAAATCCTGAAATCCCTCACTGGAGCAAGATTACAAGACGAAGAAACCGTTGGAGCTGTTACGCTTCAAATGTAGAACAGGCTGAATTCTGACTCTGAGCTCCAAAGATTGTGGGCTTCTGCAAGCGCGGGCGCCGCTGTTGGCCCTCGTTCTCAAACGAATTAGACAAGGTCAAAACAGAGACTTGCCCAACCGTTTTATTTTCTCTACCGTCTCTCGACCTCGTGGTCGACCAGTTTCTACATATCACGTGACTGACTGTGACTGACTGTGTGGGGGTGGGGTAACCCCTACTCCGCCACTCGCAGTGTCAACTTTTTGACCATGCCATGCACTGGACCTGTATTGTCTAAATCTCGCTTTCTTCTTGGTAGTTCTATGACTCTGTAGGGCACTGAACTGTAGGCTCCACCCAGGAAATTGTCATTTTTTTCTCTCCTTAAACTAAACAACTTGAAGTGAGATAAAAAGGGCTACTCCGGAAAATGTACAGTCCTGCGAAAACAACCATCTCTTTCTCCAGGAAAACCTTGTATTTGCCTACAGCGCTCGAAAAATATTTGAATTCCATCTTGCCCGTTGGGCAAGTAACTCTCAAATTTTGCTTGCCTGGGGCACTTCCCTGCTTGCCCAAGTTTTCAAACTCATTAATAATTCATGAACCCAAAAATGGAAGTCAAAATACAGGCGTGTTTTAATGTAATAAACCCATCTTGACTGTAGTCCTCTTAGTGCTGATCACTTTCATGTTTACTCCATTATCTTGTAATACTTTCACAACTTTGAACTTCTTCATTCCGCTTTTATGAAGTTGTACGGTTTGTAATAATTAACATGGATGAACTCCCAGTTGAAGAAACAAAGTTTGCGAAGTTGTTTTTTGTTCGTGTACTTACTTCCTAGTTCCTGTATTACACGCTGGGTATCTTCGTTATTTTATAGCCTTGAATCAATTTGTTCAATTCGTCAAAGATCGTGTTCGACTCCGTGAATGTTCACCTGCATCTTGTCTAGCTCCACGAAATCATTGTTAAGCTAAGAGAAGCGCGAGAAATTTATAACACGCTGAATTAACAACAAGTCGCCTTCCCACTTTAGTGAAAAGCCGGCGACAGCATATTTTTTCATTTGGGTGAATGAAAAGGGAAAACGTCTTCGTTTGAAAGAAGCACTATTTTAAGTCATCTTCCAGGAACTCTGAAAGTATTTTGATGACTTACTTATACATTTCTTTTTAATAATATCTTACTTTTCATTTTGCACGGCGGCGCCCAAGTATGTTATCACTAGCAAACTTACATGTTTCGCCGAAAACAGAGATTTACCTGGATTTCAAACATGCTGGCTTCGTTTTCGCGGTAGAAATATGCGGCTTCTTTTCGCGTGCAATTTCTACAGCTTTAATATATCGTTGTTGAGTTAAGTTTTGTACAAAGAAACTGAGATGCTCGTAGAAAATTGCTAAATTTTAGGAAATAAACACGGCGTTTTCGTGCCCAACGCGGCTATTTTTGATCCCGGAAAGAAATTTGATCGTGGCAGATTTTGATCACGTACTAGGCAACCACTTCTGAGCCCTGGGCGCGCGTCACGCAATCAACAGAACAACGCTGTAAATTGTAATTTTCGTCAAGCTTCATCTAAACACTTGGTTACCCTTGAGCCTAAATTTACTTTTTCTTCTCAAAATCGTTATCAAAAATTTAGTCGGCGAACAGCTTGCCTGGGTCCTTGCCCGTGGGGCAAGTAAGGAGAAAAAGTTACTTGCCCGAAGGGAAAATCTACTTGTCCCGGACGACCGGACGGGGTTTTTTTCGAGCCCTGTGCCTAGGAAAATGACCTCGTGGTTAAAAGAAACTCCAGATTGATTAATAGTTAGCGGTGTAAATTCTAATTATTGCTGGAACAGAAGTGTTTGTTATGTCCTCAACCTACTCACAAAGTAAGTAAATTAAGTTGTCCTATTGAGTTGGTGGTGGCAAAATTTCTGGAACAAAATCTTTTAACATAAAGCATTTCTATTTCACATTAAAGAGCTTGGCAATTTTGTTTTTTATTGCAATGTATCTTTCAGTCATCATGTTTTCTCGAAGTTGTATCTAACCAGCGAGAAGAGTAAAGATTGTTCATTTAGGCTACATTTATAAATGAAGTATTTTGCCACCAGCAAAGCCAACCGTAGGGGTTGATGTTGCTTGAGTGGGTTTGTAGGTCCATATAAAATTGTTGAGTCTGGTGACTGAATGTTTTCACTAGTGACTCGCGACCATCAGTCAAAAAATTCATTCCAAAATAAAGCTACATGGGAGCACTTTAAAAACATATGCTGGATTGTATGCTGTTCACTTTTACATAGATGTATAAATCATCAGCTATTATGTTGGCTCTTTTAAGTTTGTATTTAGTGTAGATGATATTGTGGTTTATCTTGAATTGAAACATTAACTTTGTATATTTCGTAACGGAAAAAGGCCATTTATATAATTTTTGGATTTCAGAGGGCTCCACTCCGTTATTACTAATTCGGTTTTCATTGGTAGGTGGTTGAAATTTGTTCTCAACTATTATTTTGTGCAGAGCAATGCAGCGCTGGAAAGATTTTCTTCATTGTCGTACCAGTTCTGTTTCCGTACTTGCCTCTGTCTACCAGTGGGCGAAATTTTCCATTTATTTTTAATTGCACTGAGAAGGCCATAGTATACAGTGAAACTAGATTTAACTTTGAAAAGGTTAACAAATTCTTGATACATTAGAAGTTTTCCGCTATTAGGGTTTAAGAGGTGTTTAACTTTTGTAACACCCGCCTTGTGCCATGACTCAAAAAAATTGGCTTAGTTGCGATTGTTATTTCATGGTTGTTCCATATGATGGCGTCGTAATTGCCTTAAGGTTGTTACGTAGCTTAAGAAGAGTCTTGATGTTAGTCCTCTTTCATTAATCATTCACAGGTGAAGTTTGCAGTATTCTGGGCTTACGCCAAGTCGGTTAGAGTCTACCTGGCTATCGGCATTGTTCTGTTCATTGTCGTCGCAGAAATAGCCTCGGTGGCTTCAGGAATCTGGTTGGCGCGCTGGAGCTCCGCCAATGTCACGTCAGACGATGAGCGTGACATGTACTTAGGAGTCTATGGTGGTCTTGGCTTCCTGCAGGCTCTTAGTGTGCTCATATCAGCCTTGTGCTTGGCTGTGGGGTCGAAGATTGCTTCACGCTACCTTCATCAGAGTATCCTTGTGAACGTCATGCACTCGCCCATGTCGTTTTTTGAGACCACTCCCCTAGGGAGGATTGTGAACCGCTTCTCCAAAGACATCAGCACGATCGATGATATGGTACCCATGTCGCTGGCGAATTTTTTGAGGACGTTCTGCGGCGTTCTTGGTACCATCGTTGCGATCAGTTTCGCAACTCCCATTTTCCTGGCAGTGATTCTGCCTCTTGGCTTCTTCTACCTTTTTGTTCAGGTAAAGTGAAACATTATAAACCAAAATCACTGCGACCCTAACCCTAACCCTAACCCCCGCTCCCCCCCCCCCCCAAAAAAAAAGAAAGTACTGCCTAATAGCTTTCATAGCGAAAGGTCGAGAGTTCGAGTCCCAGACCGGACTAACGCTCAGGGTCTTGAAATAACTGAGGAGAATGTGTTACCTTTGTAATGGCATCTGCAAATGGCTAGACGGTCAAGTTTTCTCGGATAAGAACTATAAACCGAAGACCCCGTCTCCAGCATCTTCACAGGGAATGTTAAAGAACCCACTCACTTATCACAGAGAGTAGGGCACGGAGTTCGCAGTGTTGTGATCTGGGGCCCGTTTCTCGAAAGATCCGGAATCTTTTCGGGTCTGGGGCCTGTTTCTCGAAAGTTCCCGTAAATACCGGGCCCGATAACTTACCGGGCCGGTTAACGGGAAACTTTATCGGGCCCGAAATAGCGTTTCTCGAAGCACCCGTAAATTTTCCCGGTACTTACCGGGCCCGATAAAATAGCGGGTTGTTACCAATCTCTAGCGCGCGCTTCTCGCTCGTTCGCGAGAGAAGGAGAAACACTTGGGACTATACGTACACATTCGATTCTGATCGATTCTGTTGTGGTTGCGACTGTGATGCTTTTTGAAGAACACTGCGAAGTTTAACTTCGAAGTTATCGTTGTGTCAAAGGAGAGCAACTGAGAGAGATCGTCATTTTGCATGGTCATATTATTTGAAAGTGATGATCAATTGCCTTTTGTAGCTCGATTCTAAGACTTCGATCGACAATCTCGCTCTTTTCTAGGAGTGTTGTCTTTTTCCGTGATTCATTCTAATTCAAAATGTTCCGCTGAGCAATCAAACACAAGATCTGTGGACCGCCGAGGAAACAGTGTGAACTTGAGAACTTGAAATTTAGCTACAAACACTTATTTCAGCAATTTATACTGATAAGAATTTTTGGAATAAGGAAAGATCTTACTAAAATTTTTAGGCGTGATTTAATCGTTCTCTCCGGCAAACATCAAGCGTAATTTTCACTGATCCCAGATCGACTGTTCTAGCATAAAGCAAGCTAAGATCGATAGAAATGCGACTGAAACAATTATGTCGGGGAGAATAATTTTAATGTTCTTTATTCTCGTTTATCTATCGTGAGTACAGTACGCTTCTTCGTGTTTCATCTAGTTAGAAATGCTATAACCAACATTTGTCCGCATTTGTGCACCGCGCCTAATGCGACTCTTCGTTCGCGATCGCTCTATTATGTTTACTTTTTGTAGAATGTCTGTTTTCTAATTTCCTTCTCCCAAAATAGTAAAAAAAAATCTGCAATTAAAACACAGGAAACAGGTTTGGCTTGCAGTAAGATCAGGTTTGCGTGACAGAAACCCATTTTGATGTTCATACAAAGAAACCTTTTCGAAAACGAGTGGCGAGTGAGCGGCGTTTACATGACAGTGTTTATCTATTCATTAATTTTTTTTTTAATTTTTCCCGCCGTTTGTTGGTTTTGAAAAACAATAAAGTAGAACTTCACAGTTACATAGCGCTTCCATGCTAACGGCTTCAAACTGTAAAAAAAAAAACAACAACAACAACAACAATTATATTTACGTGGGTTCCGCTAGCGGGCAGCTTCTCGCCTTGTTTCTCTCCAATTCCTCCTTTAGTTCCTCAACGAGCCACTCTATTCTTGCTCGTGAGAGCCGAAATCGTTCAATGACTTCCCAGTCAGCCATATCGGCTAGAAAGGAGCGTCTTCGAAACAAAAAAGTCCGCCCCCGGCCGCCATTTTGTTTGGTTTTGCAACATTTGTGACTCCCCGGTAACTTTACGGGAGATCAAGATCTCCCGTAAATTACCGGGCAAGTTATCGGAAAAATTAACGGGATCGAAAATAACGGGAGCTTCGAGAAACACCCAAAAAGTTTACGGGGACTTACCGGGTGACTTACCGGGCCCGATATTTTACCGGGTCTTTCGAGAAACAGGCCCCTGGAAAGCCATTTTTAGTTAATAGGTATTTAAAGACGGAGAGGTGTATACTCCTGAAACGTCTTGTATGAAGGGAACCTCTGTTCGTATTAAGAATATATGAATAAAACAGCTCTGTAGTTAAAAGGTTTGAGATTTTGCTACGGCTTTTCGGTTTCAAAAAACTCTTCGGGACCTTCGGGAAACGGGCCCCAGGCCTTGTCTCACGGGTTGGTGCTTTATTTAGGGTTGACCACATTGGGACTTTCCCCCTTGGGGAGAAAATTCCAAGAAAAATTGCTATGTCTATTTGAATAAGCACACGCTAGATTTTATCTACCTCATTACAAACGGTGCCTCGGGAACGCAGTATTCAGTAGCTTTTATTTCAAGCTTTCAATCTCCTCAGGAATGAATGGCATTGCTCAAAATCATTTGGTCATCTTTGTATAAAAAGTAAAGGGATTTCGAAAACTTACGGTTTATCTTTCAATTTACAGAGAGTATACGTAGCAACTTCTAGACAGCTGAAGAGAATCGAGTCAGTGAGTCGATCGCCAATCTTCAACAACTTCTTTGAGACAATCAACGGTGCGAGCACCATACGGGCATTTGGACAGCAACAACGCTTAATCCGGGACAATTACTACAGGGTTGACGAAAATCACGTGGCATTTTATCCGGGAACCTCAGCTAACAGGTGCGTAAACACGTTTTGCTCAGTCTGACAGAAACTTTCGTCAAATGTGACGTTATTTTTGCTATTTTGAGTACTAGGTAATGACGAAGCCAAGTGTAGTTAACTATTGATTTTTTTTGCATGAAGTTTGAAAGTTTAAACAAATTTGAAAACGCTGAAAATGCATGTAAAATAAGTCATTAACTGAACGTAGAAACATTGAGATTAAGTGGAAAATCTTTGAGGCAAGTCGTTTCAGGCCCGGTCCACACAACGTAGGCAGAATATGAAAACGTAGGTTTCTCGCTAAAACGCCGTCTACGCTACACCAGAGGAATTTGAAAACGCACTAATCACCGATCATTTTGGATTTGTGCTTGCGGTAAACTCGTCAGTAAAATCATATGATTATCGCGACGCCATCGTTTTCGAAAAGCTTTTTCGTCCACACGAAAACAAAAAGACGGCGTTTTCAAATTCCTCGTGTTTGAAGAGCGTTTTCGATTAGTGTGGACGGTAGGGCCAACCGTAGAAATAAAGCTGCGGTTTCAAATTTCTCCGGCGTAGTGAGGACACTGCCTCAATATCTGCATGTATAGGCAGTTGCAGTTTATTTTGTTTCCACAGGTGGCTTGCTCTTCGTTTGGAGTTTGTTGGCAACCTTATTATTCTTTTTGCCGCGTTATTCGCTGTAATAAGCCGTGAGTCCATAGAGAGTGGTCTGGTAGGATTGTCAATCAGCTACGCCTTGCAGGTTTGTGTTCTCCTTGGCATCGCAAATAGCGTACGTTGCTTTGTGTAATGAATGATACTGTGGAGCTGAAGAAGTAAAATGTTTTAATCACCAGATGTAACGAGCGAACTTGTGGTTTACATTTTAAAGACAATTTTAGAACTGTTTTTTTTTTTTTTTTTTTTTTTTTTTTTTTTCGCGTGAATGAAGCACTCGGGTTTAACGTTCATGCATTGTGGATTTGTTTTTGTTCCAACAACAGACTTGCACGTGGATATAACGGAATTTATTCATTCCTTGATAATGGCGTCATGAGGTCGCCGAAACGTTGGGAAATTATCTTGTTACTTTTTACTGGCTTATGTATTTCAAAAGCATCATTAATAAATCAAACATTTGATCGAAAATTGTAAAGCATTTTGTTTGTTCAAACATGTGTGATACCATTTGGTCATTTAGTGCAACGCCAACATGTTTAGTTACCAAACAATGTTGGATCACCAAACGTTTCCTGTTTGGACGGGGCTTTAGATCTTAGTTCTAGAGATTTAAAAAAGCCGCGCCCTTAATTTTAATTTGTTTTCATTTTAAGATCACAAATACTCTGAACTGGATGGTAAGGATGAGTAGCGAGCTGGAGACAAACATTGTATCAGTGGAACGAGTGAAGGAATATTCCGAAGCGCCCACTGAGGTAAAATAAAACTTATAGCGAATTGCTCTGCAGTGTAGCCTACGAGAAATAACAAAACTCCAATTAAATTTCTAAATCGGAGTTCGATAGATGTGTAGCTGCTTCTAAAATGCTGCTTCAGTGCTCAAGTGTTTTGAATTAGCGCTACGTTGCTCTTTGGGGGTGTGGCGTTAATTCCAAGGCGGTGCTTTTTTGTACGGTAATTTAGCATACAACTGTAACAGTAACTTTATGTAGTTACGTCGGTGCTCTGTCTAGCACTTTATTTATGGTTATGCAAAGCTCTGTTCCATGAAGTGTTATGAAGGAGTGTATCTTCCAACCAACCATCAGTAATGCAACTCAACTATCGGCAGTGTCCCTTTAAGTGCTAATCACAATCTCGTATCATCTGACTTTGACTCTATTTTTAGGGTTACTGTCAGTTATCACGTACTATTCCACTATTCCCTGCAGTTATGTTTGTTTGTTTGTTGTTGTTGATTTTGATGTTGTTTTTCTGTTCTGCTGTTGTTATTGTCGTTGTTATTAGTTTGTTGGCAACGCCGCGATAGACAGTTTAAAGTTATGAAGATGTGAATCTAAACTAACTTACTTAACTTACATTCAGTTTCTTTTCTATTTCCTTCAAGGCTGAGTGGATTATTCCAGATAATCGCCCCCCAGATGAGTGGCCTGATGCAGGGAACATTGTGATAGAAGATTTTGACTTGAAATACAGAGAAGGGTTGCCACTTGTACTGAAACAGATCAACTGTGATATTAAACCAGGAGAAAAGGTGCTCAACAATAGACTAATTGATTTCTTATGCCTTTGAGAGCCGTTTCGTTTCGTCAGTGTCGAAAAGTAACTTGTTTTGCATATCAACCATGCTTCATGATTGGCTTAAAAATAACTCGCGCCACTTTTCCATCCAATCAGAAGTGAATCCAAAGCCAATTGCGATTCGCTCGCACTTCTTTTCCCACGCTTTTCGTTGCATGTGTATCCAGCCTTCCGGCCTCAGGAATAACAGTCTATTACTGAGGAGATTTTAGTCCGGTTATTTTGCGTTGAAATTCATTTGAAAGCGAACTCAAAGGCCGATAATATTTCATCTTGTAACTGTTTTTATTTGTTGTATTGTCGTTTTGATTTAGATTGGTATTGTGGGTCGCACAGGAGCTGGCAAGTCAACGCTCACCTTAGCTTTGTTCCGTATTCTTGAGAGAGCTGGTGGACGAATCATGGTCGATGGTGTTGATATCGCTAAGATTGGACTTCAGGATCTGCGATCACGGCTCACAATCATCCCTCAGGTAGGAGAGAAAACGTACATAGGTGCGTATAGCCAGTATAGCCAAAGCTGAACTTTCTTTTTGTTTTTGTTTATGGTTTTAATTTGGTTGCTCGCTCTCGCCTGTAGTCTTGACTCATACACAGCTAGTTTATTAATCACAGAAAATATGAGGAACTTATGGCGTAGATAGCTCTTTTACTTCATGTTAGCCGTGTTCTGTATTTGTTCGAGAGCCCAAGGGGTAATAGTTATTGATGGTGTTGATATCGCTAAACTGCGTCTCCAGTAGTAACTAAGTTTATCTGAAGTAAGTGTCATTATCATGACTTTGTATCACAAAGTAATGCACTTATTGTGACGAAGTAATTTCAACTGATTAGCAAGCACGTATATTCGTGTTTACGTATTCTCTTCTATTTCGTATGGAGAGAGAGAGTTTATAAAGCCCCGACACTAATATTGAGATGTTGGACTGTGTTCACAACTTCACCGCACGAAGCTTTTCTCTATTCTTCTTATTCCATAACTCTTTGATTCCTTCCCTCACCGACCGAAAGCACAAATCCCATCTCTAGGTAAGCAAGAAACCTGGACTCGGATTTCGAGTTAATTTCTGTCATAACTGTCTTAAGAGGGTCTTGCAGCAGTTTTATTTAGTTTTCATGTGCTTGTTTTCGTAGGATCCAGTAATATTCAGCGGCAATCTCCGTCTCAACCTTGATCCTTTTGAAAGCCACACGGATGAAGAACTGTGGAAAATCCTCGAATTGAGTCATTTGAAGAACTTCGTGTCAGGTTTAGAAGAAGGACTTCTGTATCCTATTAGCGAAGAAGGAGGGAACCTTAGGTACGTTTAACCTAAAACGCTATGGTTTTTTGTTATTGCTATTGTTTTTCTTTTTTTCCTCAGTTTGAAATGCCATTGTAAAATGGCGCTTTAGTATCTTTAACGCCTACTCTAAGATTACCCGATTTTTTTCTTTTTTTTTTTTTTTTTGATCAGCATTTGGAGAATTATAGCCAAATGTAGTTCCTTTAAACACGATTGTGTCTACCAAACCACGAATTTTTTTACTTCTCGCGAAATTTGACTCGTCCATTTTCGCGACTTTTAAAGTTGGAGTTTTAGCTTCCCATTCTATGAATGCACAGAAAACGAAGCAGTCGATCGGCATTACTGCGAAAAATTATAGAATTCATTGATTTTGATCAGACTGGCTGAACACCAAAGCGTGTTTAATACCATACTATCGTTTTACTTCCCCTCCACAGTGTTGGTCAGCGGCAGTTGGTGTGTTTAGCGCGTGCGCTGCTCCGTAAAAGTAAGGTCCTGGTTCTCGATGAAGCCACGGCCGCGGTGGACCTGGAAACTGATGAACTCATTCAACAGACAATTCGTCGTGAGTTCTCTGACCGCACAGTATTCACCATTGCGCATAGGCTCAACACCATCATGGACTATACCAGGTTTGTATTTGAACTGACCTCGACAGTTCAACATTTTTGCGTGTGTGTTGTTTGTTTTTGTTGGTTGTTTATTTTGTTAACTGGTACAAGTGGAATGAAGCTTACGCCAATTTTTGAGAGCGCGTGTTCTATGCCCTTGGCTTGGTGTCATAAGCAAAGCTTTCCTGATGTAGTGTTGACTTGGTCATTTTTTTAGGATCATGGTTTTGGACAAAGGTTTCGTGGTGGAGTTCGACAGTCCTGAAAATCTGTTGGCTCAGCGAGGGATATTCTACAGCATGGCTCAAGACGCTGGATTAGCTTAATTCTTTTATTTTGATCCATCTATTCCTGTATTATTAGGGCTGTTTTAGTACTAGGTTTGAACTGAAACCAATTAGGGATGCAATTAGGGTGCCCGCAAATACTGCAATAATAGGCTAGTTAGAAATCGAAACAACACATTTGGTTTTTCTTTAGTATCTGATTCTATCACAGTACATCTCTTGATTTTATCAGTAGAGCACTTTCAGCAAGTTTAGCAAACTGATCCCAATTACCCTTTATCCTGAAATGTCAACCGTTGAGTAAACATCGAGGAAACCTTTGTCATTTAAGCCCAAAACTCGTCGAGAAGTTCCTTTGTTTCAAGAAGAGGATGATTGATTTCTATACTGCTAGATCCACTTACAAGCAAGGTCGATCATAATTCGGCCATTTGGCCAATCCAAGTAGTTCGTAGTTTACGTACATACGAGGGAGGCGAAGCGACTGTTCGTATTTGAGCATGCTTGGGGTAACTTCTTGATGTTTTTGGACAAGAGAAACTACTCGTATGGTGCCCCTCGACACCCAGGAGTATAGTTGGGTACTAGCGATCTTTTAGCCCAAGGGCAACCTCGTAAAATGCTCTGAGGACGCACGTGTGGGGGGAGGGGGCACCTGTAATGGACCAGCTTTCCTCCGAGAATGGAAGAAGGGAGGGGTAGTTTGGGGTCCTTTGGGGGGATGTGACAATACCAAAGTCGCTAATCATGCAACGGTACCGGAGTAAGTACTGGCTCAGTAGGTCGGTTTGTCCCAGTTCACTTGCATGTTCTATCATGCACTCGTTTGTTACCTATCCAAGACTGTGAAGTATGATATCATTTTGAACAAGTTATTCATATCGGTTCATGTCGTATTTAATTGGTATGATAAAATAACTATTGCAGTCTAGGGGAAATAGTGAAAGGTTGTATAGTTTGGTTAAAATTACCGGAGAAACGTACTATAGCACTTGCAAGATAACTTAGCACGAACATTTTAAACAGTAAAACTCACTTTGCACAGCTAAAATAAATACAACACACTTTTTACCTGCAAGAGTTTGTAAAGTATTTAATGTCATTTCCTTATGACACTTACTTTATTTTATATCGGTACACCTAAGTTCTTAATACTAATTGTAGCCTAGAAAAAGAATTGTGAAGTTTTGTATAGTTTAGTTAGAAACGCGGGGGAACATATTATAGCACTTATAAGGTATAAGCACTAAACACTGTTAGGGTTATTTACTCAATAGGCCAAGACTATTGTTTCTACAGTGCAATAAAAAAAAAATCACGGAGCCAAATTTGTACTGAATTGATTTGTTTTTCTTCTGCGCTCTTTCAGGTGACAAATGGGATGAACTTTTTTATATATTATTTCTATTTATATTATATTTCTATTTATTTTTTATATTGAAAGCTGTGGATAATTGAGAAAGCCCAAACAACCAGTTGAAGTTACTTACGACCTGCAAGTAATACTAACACAAGCATAGCAAGTTTGCATGAAAAAGGTGCAAGCCATTGTTTTGGCCTGTTCATTGTGTATGAGGCCTTTGGGAGTCCATTCGGAAGACACAAGGTACATGTACAAATCAATTATCGCGCGCATTACTAGGCGAAGTAGAGGTACATTTGAGCAACGAACTGTACATGATTTTTATTTTGGATCCTCGATGTTGCAGGTCAAAACAGACTACACTGAAGGGGAAATACTTAGAATCAAGCGAAAAAATGCACTTAACAAGTTATTAGGACGGTGTCTTGTAAATCCAACGACATTCACCATGACACCATGACATTCACCTATTCAAGTGTGGATAATGAAAGCAACTAATTTGCGTGAAGCTACTTAAACTCATTAACAAGTCTGTTTCACGTATATGCGAAGCAATTACTCTGTAAGAGAGTGCAAATAAGATATTGCAACATTTATTCAGAGTAAAGTTTGCTTGGGATAACAGAGTTAAAATAAAGACAAGTCAATACTGCGATTTGCCGAGCCAGGCCCTAAACCACCTGTCCTGAGTGATGGCACATGTGTATTATGGTCTCCAAACCAAGAACATCTTGACAAAAGAAACGATCGACGTGTATAACATTACAGGTAAGGTGAATGAGCAACGTTTGTTTAAGACAGGTATGCAAGACCATAATCTGCCGATGTGACTTGTTTGTGAGAAGGTTTTGTCAGCAGAGATATTCCAGTCCATTCAAACCTATTTCCCAGTTTTGGTGTTGCATTGGTCTCCATGTCTTAAACGAAGAGGCACGACAAGACGGGATTCGGTTACGAAAGAGTGCAATCTTTTTGGAAATAACATTAAAAACAAAAATAGCAGTCGATTTGCAGCTGGTATTCATTGTTCATTCTTTTGTTCGATTGCTCGCATGCTTACTCTTGTTGCATATGTCAAAGTCCACTTTTCTTAGGGTCGCATGTCATTATAATTATCCCTAATTTTATTCAAGCAAATGCATTTCATATTCAAGCCTAGTACAATCCCGCAGTTCAATTATACACGCGCTGTAGTTTCCGAAAACTTGGCTTGTCAGTTCAATGTTTGTTATCAGATACACGTGGGTAATTTCAGTCAATGTCGTAAGACCGGTCAGACTGGCCGATACATAGATATGCCAAAAATAAAGTTATGCTCAGACCATGGGTTAATTTACTATATTAGCGATATTATTGACTGATGTAAGTGAAGTGTTCTGAGCACAAAACTTGGTAGCTCATTTTCCTGGAGTGTCCGACGAATGAGTCGTTTAACAAAACGATAGGTTTTGTGCTCAAAATGATATTCGGTGTCGTTTCAGGACGAAAGCTATAAATAAATGTTGTTAGTCTAGAAACAAGTATGTTGTTTATACCTCAAATACTTGTTAACCCAGTCTAGTTAATCGAATTCTCATCGTAGTTCGAGCATGTAATGTGGTGACACGTGACCTAGCTAACAACACGTACGCAGGCAAAGCTATACTATGTGTATACTTAGTTGTAAGTCCAAGCCCAACGAGAAATAAAAGGGTTAAAACTATCAGTTTATCAACAAAATTATCCTTAACTGGTATGGTACAGTATAAGCACCTAGGGCACAGATGTGAAAGAAACTGCAATCACCGATAAACTACGGCGCTGGTTTTGCAATATTTTTTATCATCCAAATTACCATCATAAAGAACTTCGCTTAGTTTCTCTAGGTGGAGGAGAAACAGACACTGTTGGAATCACAATACTGAAATATGGAGAGCTGGTATACGTGATAATTCATGCAAACAATATCTTCCATCAAAACAAAAAAGGAATAAATAAAAGAAGCTGAGGGCAGCTACTTCTGAAATTGCTCTCGGTGCCATATGTAGCTATTGTGGGATGCTTAGAGGGAAAATACATACTAATTTGCCCCCCGAACATCCCGCAATGTCTCTAGAATCAATAGTAATCAAAATGGCCGCGCTATCGGTAAAAAATGTCTATTTAATGTTAATATGATATGGCACGTGATTGTGATCGCGCCAAATTGAAGAAGTAGCAATACAAGAAATGGGAATAAGCAAAACGAGTGAATTTATCCCGAGTAAAAGAAGGAGAACAAATGACCAAGTTGGAAAAAAGTTGGACAAAGTTGTTTACAGCAATATATCTACAATACGCATCAACTACCCCAAAGGGACCAAGGGTAATACGTATATGTCGGAACTTTGAAGTCCACAAACCTAACATAGAACACTATGGAATTTGGCATTGTTTTACCAAACTTCCTTTCTGACCCGCAACGATAATTATATAAGCAAATCACTGACCCAAGTAACCAAACGGTCAACTTAAATCTTCAAGAGCATCATTGTTATGGAAAAAAAAAACCTGTTTTTGCCTACATCCATTATAAATTTTGGTTCGTGATTTTTTTGATGATTTCTCATCTTTGGTGAAAACTGCGGCGTGTTTAAGCGTTTCAATTGTTGTTGTGATAGTCCATTGCCGACGTGAACAATTTCTACTTATACTGCATTATATATCCAGATGAGGTTTCAGGTCTATGTTATTGCCAGCTTGTAGTAAGTATGATGTTAAGCTTTACGTAATATTTGAATGTTGTAAATTATGGTCTTTCTTATTCATGTCGAAATTTCAAATCGTGTGCAAGAATTAACTAATCCGTGTTTTAAACACACCCACCGACAAATTTCTCTGCAATTTCTCATCCTTAAATGTTCGAATGGGTCATATTTTCATGCTATCAATATATTTGTAACCAGGGCAGTGGCCAGATGTCTTTGGTCATCTTCGACTACGAAGGACGAACAACAACAACAACATATTTGTAACCAAGGCCCCATCCACACGTATCCAGATATTTTTGGATCCGCAACTTTTTCTTTCCGGATTCAAAAATTTCCGTCCACACGTAGCGTATTCAAATCGAATTCGCCTGTCCACACGCATCCGATGGTATCCAGATTCACTCTAGAGAAACTAGGCCTACACGCTGTGCCGCCATATTGGTTTACTATTCGGTAAGAGACTGCACACGATTTTGCTAGGTGGTCGGATTCGAAAATAACCGGATTCACCGTCCGCAAGGCATCGGAGTCGTTGCAGATCTATTTTTTTTTTTTTTTTTTCCCACTCTGGAGAGCGGAGTCAAGAATAACCGGATTCGCTGCCGAATTCGCCGGATGCGTGTGGACGGAAGCCGTATCCAGAAAGAAAAAGTTACGGATTCAAAAATATCCGGATACATATGGACGGGGCGTAAAGGTGTATACTTTTTACAACTTGAATGAAATTTTTCAAGTTACTGAAAAGTATTTCCAAATTTCTTTCTTTCTGTAGGTCACCACCACTAGCCTGGACCCAGTTCGACTCGGCGAAGAATGTCGGAAGATCAGAAACTTACATCGTGTAATATACAAGAAGACGAGGCAAACTTGGGTCATGAAAATCTTGCACAAGAAATCGGAGATGTTAACTCAGTAGAGGAGCACAATGGGAAGGAGCCGCCAGTACCTGAATTGAAACAGGAGGAAATTGAAGGCGACATTTTGGAAAATGAAGATGAACAAAATTCCGAAAAATGGTGGAATTATGTCCAGACACTCGTCAAAAACGAAGAGAATGATAATTATGGGAATTTACCCGCCAGGTATTGTGCATCTCTTTGTTTCTCTCTGGAACCTTGCATTGAAGGAGGCTAAGGAAAGACAACATAACGAGAAGAAAATTTAACAGGTTGTATTGAATAGCTAGCTGAAACAATCTTTACCTTTCACATCAAATGACAAAACGTTTTTCATTGGCGAGTTTAAAAATCGAAACATACAAAATTTGCGCATGAGTTACTGCTCTGCCATGCGCAGATCATGATCGCAGAGACCATGATCTGAGAGAATTCATTTCCCTGCTCCATAATAATCTTTTAAAATCTATTTTAAGCTTCGTGTCTCGCAGTGAAAGTTAATTTTAGGCTCGGTCGCATGATCGCAAAGCCAATGCCCAATTGTAATCGGGTCGCGTCCATTAAGAGACCATGATGCCTCTTGCAGATGGTTAGCAGTGACTGTTGTACGGGTAGGTTGAAGATCTTCCGTGGGTTCTTCGGACCTGTGGCTACCACCACGTCATCAGCCGACGGACATTATCGAATTAACTTGACAAACTCTCAAAACTTGATTGAACGATCTTTCTTTCAATACATTTTCTAGTGAACAAGGACTGTCTAAGAAGAGAAAAAAGTCACCCTACGCCAAACTTGAATCAGAGAGTAAAGACACCGAAAAAAGGGTAAGGTTTGCCCAGATTAATGTATGCTCTTCGTTTCCTCTATTTTTAAGGTGATTCCACTGAACTGCATTGGGCGTCCTTTCTGCGTATAATTTCTCGTTTCAATTAGTGCGTGAGAGCGCGTGCACATAAACAGGATTTTAAAAGAGATTTCCTTTAAGGTTGCTGAACACAGCTTTTGATACCTGTGTTCATTCACCTTTTTCTCTAAAACCCTTGATCCCTCGGTCGCCAAAACTGGCAGCAAGCAAGTTAACAACACAAAATTTGGTTTTTGATGGTTAAGCTGACGTATGTGTCGTTGCCATGGCAACATGAATAAATATAAACAGGCCTTTAAAATCGGTTTTGTTTATTTATAGAAAATCTAGTCATTAGATTTTCTTTATAATTTGCATGCAACAAGATTGTAACGATTCTCACAAGTTAACACCATTTTGCTAATAATTTAACAGAGAGATCTTTAATCATCCCTCGTTGAAGGCTTACTGGAATATGTACAATTTCCTTTGTTAAAGTTCAATTATTTTCAATACTCCAGTTACTTATTTCCGTAAGTATTTTCGTGCCAAATTTCGTGAAATTCTAATGAGTGGTTTTCGAGTAATAGGCGTATTTCCGAGAGTGCAATTTTCATTCAATCGCAACTTTTTGACTTACTACGCATGCACTGCATTTAACTGGGTTCTTTCGGTAACAAAGAAAAAGCTGAGAATTGCTGGGTTCTTTGCATCGTTACCTTTTCTAACATATCTTTGTAATAAAAGACTAAAGCCATCAATACACTGGGTTCAATTATAGAGAAAAATAACGCAGATATTGCGGGTGTTGAGTAAATAAAATGATCACTGTATTGACGGCATGTTTGTTTTTTGCAATCCTTGTGCGCGCGCTGAATTGCATCAGCAAAAGCGCGCGCGAAAACTGTGTTCGGTCACCTTGAGGTGGCTCCTTAGTTTTACGATCGCACGCGCGCTGAGGACGAAAGCTCAAGTAATCTGCGCGCGCTCGAAGGAAAACGTCAGTGTTTTTCGATATTTTATTACGTCAACATGAGCGCAACAAGCAAAACTGACAGTGAATTTTCTCGCGTTTCCTTCGGTGAAATTTCGTAAAACTTGACAGATTGGTAGAAAATATTTTACTTTAGTCGGAGCTCGTTTTTCAGCGAAATCTATAAGACCAGTTTTTTCCGCAGCGGTAAAAGACGTAAATTTGCCAAAATCGAAAACCCTGCCTTTACAAACCCTACTTTTTTCGTGTTTAAAATTCGTGTCCCGCAGGAAGCGATATGCTGTGAAAATTTTGGAAGATTTCACCGAAGGAAATTTAAGAAAATCGTAAGTAAAGCCATAAAAAAGTAAAAAACATATTTTTGGGGGCATTTCTAATTCAAGACTAAAACCAATAGTTTTAACAGAGATGATAGTAAAACACTATTTAATCATTGTTTATTACTTGTAATTAGTTTGAGAGGACTGGGTGTAAATACGAATGCAAAACCGGCATTCTAAACGTAACACTTGCGCGCGCAACGCGATAAATGATGACCCTATAGAGCCACCTTAAGTTAAGCTCGATAGAGAAAACAAAAATCTTTTTCTCCTAAACAAGGACAGTGACCCCCACTTTATAATGCGTAAATTGAAATCACAATTTACATCGCGATTTAAAGAAAAGTAACAAATTCCGCTTTGAGTTTTTTCTTTTTATTTGAGTGCTATAAAGAACATCTCTTTAGGAAATTACTGGCATCTGCGATGCAGCGAATTTTTTAAATTTGTTTCATAACCTTTATTTCTTTTAGATTGAAATAGTTTATAAGGTAAGACCACATTTAAAGTAATAAATATATATTTTTTCTAAAATTATAATTCCTCTTACGGAAAAAGGAAAATTTCGCAGGTCGAATGGTTACTTAAACGGCCATCCATATTGTTCAAAAAGAGCATGGTAACTTCCATCTTTTAGTCATTTTTGTAATATGGATAACATGATTAACAAGTGGACGAAATTTGAGATGTTCTTTAACACTCCTTCGTTTTCCATGAAATAACGTTAAATCCATTTTTTTTTTGTTTCTTCTTTCTGATTTCCACAGGAGCCTTGCCCGGAAGAAAAAGCCAGTTTCCTCTCTCGACTAACGTTTTGGTGGCTGACAAGGTAATTAGGGTTTTTTATGGGTTGGGGGGGGGAGGGGGGGGAGTTGGGGGTTTTTTGTTTGCTTTCTGGTGTTTATATCCTCAAAACCTTACGTTAGATATTCATCTAACGTAATGCCAAAACATCGAACCTGGCAGATGGGTATAATATTCTCGCACCGATATCTTTTCTGACTTCTGTAGATAACCACCTGGTGAAATCCACCCGAACGTCAAATGAGTAATGAAAATAGCTTAATCTCTGTGAAGTGCAGAGTTTTGTAATCTTTTTTTTATTATTATTTTATTTTATTTATTCTACTTTTGTTATTTCTTTTTTTAAAGTGTTTTGTTGTGGAAATTTAGTCGAAATGAAAGAATATCATCTCGTTTATCAAAGCCAAGAGCTCCCAAAATATTCTTTTGAATATTAATCGAAACAGTCGACCTTAAGAATTTCTAATTTACGCTTTCGCCGTTCACTTATTGCAAAGCATGCGGTTGCATCTGAAAATGCTTTTCTCTTGAATTGCTCATACACAGATTTCTCGGACTTCAAATGATGCCTGATCACGGGATCAGGGGATCATTTACGAGAAGCCAAGATCCTGAATTCGAGATTAAACAGATCCAACCAGTCGCTATAGCTTCTATCCTATCTGACGTATGTAACTGGTAAAGTTAAAAGGGGATACAAAAGGAGGCATTTACTGTAATTTGTTGTTGTTGTTTTCTGACTGCTCCATGGCTACATCATTTTTCAAACAAGTCCATATGGAAGTCTTTATATCCAAATTTCAAATCTGTACCAGAACTTCAGATCAGAACTTGTACTGAGGCCTCTCTCTACCAATTTCCATGTATTGCTTTTTAGAGATTGTATTATTCAAATTGCTTAGCCGAACTCTTTTAGGGAAAAGATAAAAGGTGTTTAAGAGTCTCATCTGTATTTAAGTGAGAAGCAGTTTAATTGATGTATAAAGCTGATGTTGACTAATGCATGTTTCTTTTAGATTGATCATATCAGGGTACAAGAGGCCCATTGATGACAGCGATTTATGGGCCCTGAGTGAGCGTTTCCGGGTTTCGAATGTGGTACCCCGCCTAAAAGGGTCTTGGACCGAGGAACAAAGGAAACGTTTTCAGTAAGAACTTTGGATCTACATGTATAGCAGATCTATAGTGATCGACATTTCAAAAAACGTCGTATTGTGACGTCACATCCCTAAAAATATAAAAGCCCACATCTTCGCTCGTGATTAGAAAACCTGAACTGGAAAGATTTCAGGTGTTATTATACACAGAAATTGCACTGTAGGGCAGGCCCGGGTTGTACGAAAGGTATTTAACGCTGTCCACGGATAAATCACTATCCAGTGGATAGCATGGTTTGTTTTGTTATCACTTACCCACTGGATAGCGATTTATCCGGTGGATAGCGTTGTCCAGCCTTCAAACAACTGGGGCCAGGTTCACAAGTAAGATCGCACTTTTAACCTAATTGAATTATCGTTAGCTGTTTGTAAATGGCACTAGTGTAATGAAAATAAGAAAACAAAAATGTCGACCACGAATCTCACCAAGGTTATATTTTTACGCACCCTATGCTGTTTCCATGTTTAGTGGCTCAGAAGGAATTTATGAAATCATTGTTTTCTCACTAGCTAATACTCGCCTACAGCCATTTTAATCGCTAAACTAAGTGACTAAATTGATATAATGCTAAATTATTGAAATAATTTTCCTATTGATTTTATATGTTTAGTCCATAGGCTAAAGCTATAGCTGTTTATCATGCAGTTTCGTTTATTATCATAGTTGGTACACGTAGCTTCAAATGGTTGCGCCTAATCAGGAAAATTTTTACCACAGTGTACATTCCTGAGCCCGCGCCCCCCTCAAAAAACAAACAAAAACAAAAACAAACTGATGAACGAAAATCCAAACAAAAAAGACAAGAGAAATGGAACGAAGTTATAGTGGGAACAAGACTGCTTATTTAACTTGTTGGTAATTCCACGTTTATTTTCTTTAGTGTCGGAAAGCAAGTTGATCATTCAACGTTTAACAGAGCTATGGAGTCTGAAGAAGCTGACAAAGTCGAGTTTTCACAACCCCAGACAAACGTCCGCAAGAGAAAGCCAAGTCTGGTGCGAGCAATAGCCAAAGTATTTTGGCAGAATTTTGTTTTAGCAGCTGTCTTCAAACTCGCACACGATACAGTGCAGTTTGTACAACCACAACTACTGAAGTAAGTCTTATTAAGCGTGGATTTGTACTTAACCATACACAAAAAGAAATATGATGTATCCAATTTCGATAGTCTTGAAAACTGAAATTGAGATTCATTTTGGAAAGATTTGCGCGCCTCGTGTAAATCCAGTTAGGCCGCAGGGAATGCATTTCCAACTGCCAGAGACTATATAGAGCGTTGATTAGTGAACACGCATGAAAAATTCAACTCTCAATAAAGTGAAATCATTTTTTTTTAATTCTATAGTTTGCTGATCGAATACTTGGAGGACCGAAACAGTAAGCTTGCAGTATGGAAAGGATATATCTTCGCCGGAGCTATGTTTTTAACAGCGATTATACAGTCCTTTTTACTCCAGTATTACCTTCATCACTGTTATTTAGTGGGAATGAAGCTTAAAACGGCCTTGTTGGGGCTCATCTATGAGAAGGTAAATGAAGGAAAGCAGGTAGGCAGGAAAGAAGAAAGGAGGGAGGGAGAGAGGAAGGAAGTGAGGAGGCAACGGAGGGGGGAAGGAGCAAACGGAGGGAAGCAGGGAAGAAATGCAGGAGGGAGGGATAGAGGGATAGAAGGAAGGTAGGAAGGTAGGACGGACTTTTCGAAAAACGTCGCTTCCAGTATCGGTGCACTTAACCGAGTCAGATCTTTTACTTCCATGCACGCTGCTATTAAAATATACAAAGGTCTTATCGAGCCACATCTTGATTACGGCAGTGTTGTTTGGGATGGCTTGTCTCCACAGCTGAGTGAGAAACTTCAAAAACTACAAAAGAGAGGGAGGGGATAGTATACTCCCTGTTTTCTATTTTAAATGAAATGCTTTTGCTTTGCACAGGCCCTTGTTCTAAACAACGCTTCTCGAAGACAATCCACAGCGGGTGAAATGGTAAACTTGATGTCTATTGATACTCAGCGTATCGTGAATCTCGTCACATACATTAACATGCTGTGGTCTTCTCCGCTTCAAATTGTGATCGCCATCTACTTCCTTTCAGTTACCATGGGAATCTCGATTCTTGCGGGAGTCGGAGTGCTCGTGCTTTTGATACCCGTGAATCTTCTTGTCGCCCGGCAGGCGAGACGTCAACAGGTAGATATTGACCTGCCATTTATATGCAGGTATCAAACCAAATGTTTAAAAACTAAGCATTTGCCTTGAATACAAAAGTCTCTGTACGCGGAACTTGCCCCCATGCCCTCTTTATGAGCTGGTGCAAAGTTGCGTGTTTGACACCAAAGAAATTAATACATGTCAACACCTTTCTATTGTCCTTAACGTTTGATTTCTTATTTATCCTCTGTCTACTTTTAATCTGAATCAATTGTGTACAATGTTTTGTAACGTTGTTCCTATCGACTAAGTTATCACGGGACAAAAAAGTGTTTAAGAAATGCAGGGGCTCTAACATCTCCGAAACGCTCTGTACGACAATTTAATCCGTAAAAGTTTACTTAGCGCGGTGTTTGCTGGTTTTCTTTTTTTTTTTTTTTTTCAGCTGAAGCAAGTGTTGGAAAAACACTCTAGAATTGTTATAATGGATGAAATTCTGAGTGGAATAAAGGTATTGTAGAAACATACTTTCCCTCAGGTTGCCAACGTCAGTCACCAACAACAGTACTGTTCTAATTGTTACTTAAAAACGAAAGATACCAGAATCGATACTCTTAAATTAAAGCAAGTACTGCATTTTTTTTTTTTTTTTTCACGTTTCAGGTGCTGAAATTGTATGCGTGGGAAGAACCGTTTCTAAGTAAAATTATGAGAATAAGAAAAAATGAACTGAAGTATCTCAGAAATGCCTCGTGTTTTAACGCAATCATTGAATTCACATTCACTTGCGCCCCTTTCTTGGTAAGTCTCTCTGGTTTGTTTGTAGTTGTCGTTGTTGTTGTTTTTTTTAGTTATATATTTTATATTTATTTATTTTCGGTTTTTCTCTGATGAAGGGCTAACGCTCCAACGTCAGCTTGCTTTCCACTACGACAGTTAATTTAGCTTTCATTAAATTCAGGTTGATAGTCAACTAAGAAAAACAACAGCAACAACAAAGTGTTTCATTTACCCGCCGATGCTTTTAAATTTTAGCTAAGATTGATCGTTTTTCTCCATTTTCGGCTTAGCGATGCAAACTGCATTCTTCGAAAAAGTGAGCAGCAACTGAACACCTGTGAAACATCGTCAAACAACACTGACGGCATGTCCGAGCGCCTTTTGCTTCAGTTTCAAAACTAGGACAACTTTAAAACCATTCAAATCAAGATTGTGCTCATTGACAAGCTTTCAAACAGAGGCAAGAGACGAATCGTCAGTGGTGTTGGGTAGCAGCTCTTGCAAGGTTTGACACGAATAATTTAATAATGGCTGCTACTCTTCCGCGTCAATACCTGTTGTAGCGAAATTTGTGTTCCAGAACTCAAAACCAGCAGGTACATTTTTGTGGTCCCTACCCATGATGTATATCTGGCAATTGTATTTGTTAATATGCTTGCACTTGATTAATCGAAAAAAATACTTTGCAGGTTTCCTTCGCTACGTTTGGAGTATACGTTTTGACTAACAATGAGCTGACAGCTGCCAAAACGTTTGTTGCCATGTCTCTGTTTAACATTATAAGACTTCCCTTGACTCTTTTACCCCAATGTGTTGTGAGCTTTGTGCAGGTTAGTTTGTGGTTTCCATGCTCATTTATTTAAGGTAATTGCCTTGAAATAAAACTGCACATAGATTTTTGTTCAAACTTTGTCCAATAAATATTTATCATATGAGAACTTAAATTATAGAATAAAAAAGGGGGGGCATGCTCGTTAAGGAGCAGTGAGGCATTCAAAATGTCCCATTTTAGCGTCTTTTAATGCTCATTACAAGAACGTATTCAGGTTATTGTAAACTCTTTGTGAGCCCAGACTCATGAAAACACGCCTCAAACTACAGTCAATACTTGTGTCGGACACACAGAAACTTTTTAAGTTTGATTTTGACAGACAGTTGAATTTTTGTTACCATATTTGAATCAAATTGCTTGCCACGGCTATCAAACTGCAAAGTAGAAAAGACTACAGTGCAGCTGCTATTTTTCTTATTTATTCAATTTTCAAACATAGAAATCAGATCAGAAAAAAAAAATTGGGGTGCCCGAGTTCGTTAGTGAGCTATAGCCATTTTTCAACTGACAGAACTCAATATCAAGGCAAATCCGCCATGTTTTCAATGTGCGCGTGCACGAACGCGCGCTAATGACGCCATAAATTATGCGCAGTAAAGATGCGCAATGCAATACTGGGGAATGACCTTAAGAGCATTTAAGTGACTTTGAAGTGATAATGGTCTTGCCCCAAATTTAGAAAGAACAGATTGCATTGCGCACGGACGATTTATTCCCAATGGGCGACCATTTTTCTGGATATTCTTCCTTGCTCACTGCCCCAAAGCCCGTAACGTGAGATTGATCTCACTAAGTCTGTCACGGCCACCCTGCTCTCACTTTGTCACGACCATCCACAGTCACTTTGTACAATGAAAGTTAACTCCTCGGGTGATAACAATAGCAAGCGGACAAGATGCAAACTGATTGAGAGGGTCCCATCAAGCTAAAGGTTTTTCCCTCATGACTCCAGTTTATTGATTCACATGTTGCATTTCAAGAAACCTGTCAGAATGTGGTCAAAATCATTCCCATCGCGTTAAAAAGAAAAGCATAGAAAGCTAATCAAAACAAAAAAAGTGCGTCGGTGGAATATCTACCACTATATCCAATCCAGATAATTCTATATCAATAATTTTACTCTTCAGATTTCAAATGGCTAGTCAGTCCACGCTATTTTTATAAGCGTAAAAGTTTAGAACCACATAGAGAAATAATTGGAAACCTTTATGTGAAGAAAATTTAAGTTGTACTAAAACAATTGAAATTTTCGCCTTAGGTCTCATCAACTATCCCCTCATAGAAATCTTGAGCTCATAATGTAATTGCTAATTAGAGGTTATTTGGCTCTTTGTTGTAGTCGCTGGTCTCAGTTAGACGTATCACAGAGTTCTTGAATCTTGAAGAAGTAAATCCTGATAACATACAAAAGACTATGCCCACCGGGAGCAGTAAGTTATTTAAGTTGTTTTGAGGTGCCTGTATAGGTAATGGATTCCCCGTAACATCGTGCTGTGAACATGACAGCTAAGCCTTATTCAGCTTCATTCACTAACTAAACGAGAACCTAATCTTTTATATGATTACTCTCTTTTTGTGCGTTGGGGAGGGGGGGGGGGGGCGTGTGATAAGATGTCGAGGAGGCCTTCTTTGTATGATCTAGTTTCAACAAATAGCCTCCTGCCTCTTTGCTAGGCCTCGCATTGATATGCCGTCATGCTCATGACACATCATTCCATGCAATTATTCTGAAGTTAGAAGGACGTTCCTTACCATGAGAGCTTAATGTACCTCGCAACAAAAAATGAAACAAAATTTAACTGATCGCGTTTTTCTGAAATTGGAGTTTTCTCGAGGGGCCAAACTCTGCAATCATTTTAATTCAATTGTGTTTTCTGCTGTTATCTTCTTCGCATTACCTTTGGCAAAAATTCTAATAATGCGTGTATTTGTCTCAAAGACAGTGAATTAGCCATCCATGTGAAAAACGGATTGTTTAGCTGGGATAAGGACGAGCTGCCTGTCTTAGAAAAGTAAGTTTGTATGATATGTGCCAATTTACTTGAGCATTAATTCGATGCAGTTTGTGGAATGTAAATGTAATTTGACTTTTAGTAAAGCCTTGGTTAATAAGACCCCAATAACAGAAAAGTACCTGGCCCTATACCCACTTAGGGTTATGGTCAAAATCTAATCAGGAAAGTACGATTATTCCGAAATGTGACGTCAACACAACAAGGCGAAGATGTGGTATGTTGCCTATGAACAGAGAATTCAAACTGCTAAATTGAGTATTGCAATTTGCCAATTTTGAGGTTTTTCTGTCCGATTACTTTCCAAAGGGAAACTACAAGCATTAAGAAAAACTTATAACCATTACATTTGGTTTATTATCAAATCACAACTAAACTCCAACTAAATGACATGCCAGTTAAACAAGAGGGCTGGAATTTGTCTGTGCTTACTCTGTAAGAATGTTGAACACCTATACATTGTCGCAGTAAAATTGAGTTTTCACCTTACCGTTTTAGAGGGATCTGAGACAAGAGTAACCGGTCTTGAAAGCCCCAATCTTTTGCCGTTTTCTTTTAGCATCAGCTTAGACATTCCCGCTGGATCTCTTGTGGCTGTTGTTGGTCCCGTTGGAAGTGGAAAATCATCATTACTGTCTGCATTTCTGGGAGAAACAGAGAAACTTGAAGGGCTAGTGGCTGTCAAGGTACATTGTAAAACAAAGATTTTTAACTTCATTCAAACGGGTTGGGAGGGGGAACGGTGGAGAGTGTCCGCGCTGGCCGCCCGCTTATAAATTTTCGGTAGTTACCTAAAAGCTGCCATACTTCGCGACTTTAAAGTTATAAATTGAACAATAATTGATCAACACTAAAGGATATATAATCGAATGTACTACATACCCTTTAAGTTTCATTATCATGCTTAAATATTCTAAATATAGCTAGAGACTAGCCAAAGTAAAGTTAACTTGTAATGATCAGAATTTGTAAAGTTTAGATTTTAAGACAACTGGCATGGCATGGCATTTGTCATTTATTTTCGTGGGAAGTGTTTTGATGTCTGTTACTGAGACGCAAGAGGCATTAGGATTACCAGAGTATCACAACTGAAAGCATGACTTACAATTTGCAGGCCCGAGAAAAGTCAAGAAACCCAACCGATAATGCACGTTTTGTTGGTTTTGTGTAGTGATTGACTGAAATGAGAAAATGTTACCTTCGCAACCTGTTTTGAATAATCCTTTTGATATATACAACGAGTTTTGTATTTTAGGGTGCGGTGGCTTACGTGCCACAGCAAGCATGGATGCAGAATGCCACATTACGAGACATCTAGTTCAATATAGTCTATTGTCTATTGCACTTACGTAAGTATGAATTTGTTTTCAAACCTTGCAAGTATACTTCGTTTTACACCATTTTAGACCCTGCACAATAAGTAATTTTATCAGGCATTTTATTTGTTTAATATTAGTCTGTCTCCAATCACGGTAGTAGTACCAGTAGGTACTAGAACGATAAGTCACACTAATATTGATTGATTGATTGGTGGTTTTGTTTGTATTTCCCGTTAAGACGCGTGTCCTGGTAACTCATAACATTAGCTTTCTTCCACAAGTTGATAAAATCATCGTTTTTAAAGATGGAACAGTGTCTGAGGTAAGCGTTGGATGATTAAATTTCACTCTAGTTAAAATAAAATGTAGTTTCTAAGTATAATTATTTACCACGAAATCAGATCAAATGCATTAACTGTCGTTCGCACGTTGCCCATTAGACGCTACGGTTAATTCCACTTAGCATTTTTTTATCTCTCTCTCTCTTTTTTTTTTTTTCTTTTTTTTTTTCAGGAAGGATCATACTCTGAGCTCATGGCCAGGGAGGGAGAATTTGCAGATTATGTTATCACGTACACTGCCAAACAGCAGCAACAAGAACAAGGTCCGTCTGGTGTCTATCGATTTCACTTTAGCTATAAATTCCAACAAACAACAACAACAACAACAACAGCAACGACGACGACGACGACGAGAACTGGAGAGGACGTTAACAACTACAACAACAATAGCAACGGAAGACCACGACGACAACGACGGAGAGATTTATGATTCAGGTCGTTGGCGTTCGACTGAAAATTGAAAAGCGAATAAATAAGTAACTCACAAATACAAATCACCAAGATTCACAATCGTATGATCACTAACTTTAACACGGGTTGATAAAGTATGTCTTTTTTTTTTTTTTTGGATTTTCATTTATACTTAGGGGTGCATATTAATAACCTTGACATTCAGAAGTGTCTCTAATTTTGCCTTATACACAGGTATTATATAATAACCTGTATTTCATCTCGATGTTAAGTAGCAAGATTGCTAATATCTTCGAGAAATAAGGTAAATAAGGAATAATCAAAATAAGTCTATAGAGTGTTCGACTTGTTCAAACTTGTCTTCGTAGAGGAACGTCGAGCCAGAGGACATACATTCTTAGAGGGAATTCAGGAATCAGATAATGAAGAAACCACGGCGGAAAATGGCAACGAAACGTCGGATACGACGGGAAAAGGTAACAAAGATAGTACCATTGGTGACAAGGGCTTACTGAGAGCAATCAAACAAACAAACAAACAAACAAACAAACAAACAACTGATTTAATGATTAATTGAGTTCACTACCAAAAAAAGAAAAAAAAAAAGAAAGAATTACAGATTTCGTTCAGTAGACCTTTTCCTCATTCCACTTCAGTGCGTTCGAACAATGGCACCAAAGCGAGGTTGGGGTGGACATTTTCATACATCTTCTGTATTTTTGTCCACCCTGACCTCGACTTGGCGCCATTGTTTGTTGGAATGCGGGAAAGGTCTATACCAACCACAATAATTACATTACAGGGCCTGAAATGGAAATCACCGGAGATGATGAACATTTAAGTGTTAATTCCCAAGGTAAAAACTTTCGCTAATACTGCGCTAAATGACTAATTTAGCTCAGTACTAACAAAACGAATTAGAGATCTCGTTTAATGGAAAATGTATCAAATTTTTCTGGTTTTATTTTGGTATCCTTTTTTTTTTTGTCATAGGATATCGTCGCAGAAGTAGATCAAACACAATTTTGCCAAAAATTACAGATACTGAAATGGAAATTACTGAAGATGATAATGATTTAACTGTTAAATTCCAGGGTAAAATCTTTTGCTCATATTGCGCAAAATGACTAATTTACCTCAGTACAAAAAACAAAGTAGAGATTTTGTTTAATGGAGATTAAAATGAAATTATCAGGTTTTCTTTTATTTAGTGATAGCGTAGCTTCAGAGAGTTATAGCAGTTAGATGGGAAGAAATGCTCGGTCAGTCAGTCATTCAGTCAGTCAGTCGATGGGTCGTAAACATTTTTGTTGGTAATTTTGCTGACCACGGTATTTCGCGAGAGGTGGCGACATTTGTCTGACCATTGCCAACAAAATGGCTGCCAAAGCGATGAACTGATCCTTCGGGTTTGGAGTGGAACAAGTACTCACAAGTGAAAGACTATTTGGTAAATATCAAAGGTGGGTAATAATTCGATCCATCGATCGCTCTGACAGCGTTAAACTGAAACTGTACCAAAAACCATAAGCGAGGGTTTCACACTCGAGAAGTGTTTTCCTTCCGCGAATTATTTCAAATTTTGACACCGTCTCATTTTCTTTAAATTACATTTTTACTTCATGGCTTGAACATTTTTATTTTATTTGGTTTAGGGGATCCCCGCAGAAGTCGGTCAAGCACAATTCTACCAAAAATTATACAACCTGATATGGAAATTACCGAAGATGAGGAAGATTTAACTGTTAAATCCCATGGTAAAAACTTTCCCTCCTGGCTCATACTGCGCTAAATGACAATATAATGTAGTCCAGTACTCAAAAGCAAAACAGAAATTTCGTTTTATGTAAACTACAATAAAATTTTCAGGTTTTATTTTCGCATTATTGTTATTTGTTGTAGAGGATCGTCACAGGAGTAGATCAAACACAATTCTACCTAACATTACAGAGCCTGAAATGGGAAATAACGAAGAATATGAGGAATATTTAACTGTTAAATCCCAAGGTGAAAACTCTCACTCATACTGCGTTAAAAGCTTAATTTAGTTCTCAAATACGAAGTAGATATTTGTTTCAATACAAACAGGAATAATTTTCACGTTTTCTTCTCATTTTATTTGGTTTAGGTGATCGTCGCAGAAGTAGATCCAGCACAATTCTACCAAAAATTACTGAGTTTGAAATAGAAATTACCAAAGACGCAGAGGATGACGATTTTGAAGATTTAAATGTTAATTCTCAAGGTAAGATATCTTGCAAAGGCTGTGCCAATTTGGAGAAAGAGAAGCGAAAGCCATCAACTACCAAATATCAATCTGCAGTAAAGCTTTGCCAACCTCTTCGATTTGACTCAATTGCCTGATGACGTTCAGCAAGGTGGAGAACGAAACAGTCCGGAACACACTTTTACGGCGGACTGTTTATCATAAAATTGTCATATTAGTAAATGTCTTAGTCCAGATGGCGTAATATATCAATTAGTGAATGGAATTAAAGCATACTGCTTGTCTACTCTTGATATTCTCCTTTCAGGTAACCGGCGCACAAGCCAAACCACCTCTCTCGACGAGATCCAGGAATCAGAAGAAGAAAAAGGATCATCTCTTGAAATCAGTTCTGAAACAGGTGCAGGGTAATTTTGCCTCAATATTCAATAAAGTTAGTTAGTATTCCATCGAACTTTCACGGCCAGGGTAGTAACAGTGTTAGATTAACTTTTAGTTGGACGAATACTTAACGGACTTGCTAACATCGACGAAATTAAGTATTGCGAGTTTTAGACAGAGGAAGACTTCGAAACATAGGCCTAAATTACACGTTGTATTCAGCTCTCTATCTCGCACTTATTTCTTGATTTGACTAAGTAACAGTATGCCGTGGAAGAAACTTGTTTAGCTTTGCTATGTGCTAAGGCTTTGCCCGGATTTAAGGCGATGTCAGTGAGTTCTAAACTGCATTGGACGCGAATGAAAGGAAAATGAAATGATCTGAAGAAGTTTGAAAGCTTCCTTTGTGGTAATGTAATGTTTGAAATTTGGTAGGTTTTTTTGCACTAATTTTGCTTCCTAAAGCACGCAAGCGAGGAAATTTAACAGAACGACCTGAATTTATTCGAGGAAATACAAAACAAATAACGTCGTTGTTTTTGATGGAAGAATGTTCAAAAACTGGGATTAATTATCCCTTTTACATAAACGTTTTTTAAAAACGTTTCAATACATATCTTAACAGAAATCGATGGGACATCTGAAGCGAAACCAGAGAGTCGAAAACGCAAGCAAGCAATGTTCAGTAAGTTTACCTCTGTTCCTAATGTTAATCGAAAAGGCTCTGCACAGGAAAACCAGTTCCAAAACTCAGCTCACACTGGCCTAGTCAGGACGAGATCAACGACTCTACCAACAAGCTGGGGAGAGGACAACCAACTAACTACCGAGAGTTGGGCACCAGGTATTCATACATTTTTTTTTATCTTACTAAGGGATCTTTATTGATTGTTTCTTCAATTTGTCCAATCAAAATTTGAGATTTTTGACTTCTGAAATCTACCCCTCTATTTGTCTGCAGCATTCTCTGGACGATATCGATCACAGACGACATTGGAGTTCGCACCTCAAATCGAGGATGTTGCGTACGAACCGGGCATTTGGATGCCACAAAAGATCAGAGCAAATAGCCATTGTGAGCGAATTAGGAAAATCAGCAACATACGAGGAACATCGCCAAGGTACTCAAGAGTGAGCTCAGGAACGGTTCTCTCCACTATAAGCTGGCAAGAAGTTGAGAAAAATGAGGTCAGCAGGAGGAAACGAGCGGAGAGTCTTATGTCGACGATTACTTCTGATAGTGGAGATGTAGATTTTCTGTGCTCTTCTCAGCCTCAGGATAATTTAGCAGAAATGATGACATCTAAAGAGACCCCACAGTCTGGATCGGTAAGAGTCGTTCGAAACACAAACTTTTTTTATTAATGGAATTCTCCTTATGTTTTCTTTTTAATCACATGGAAGCATCAAAGACCCACTGAAATGTATTTATAACCGTCTTTCTTTAAATTATACTTACCTTATAATTGGTTGCAAGAGTACAAAGATTTAGACTCTTTTACCTTAGTAGAAGAGGACAAGCGCTCGTCCCCTGGTCTACATTTCAATTTTCAAGCTCGGGTTCCCATATTTCCATGAGTTTGGTAACGATTGTTACGAAACGTCGCAAATTTACGTAATTTTGTTGGAATAAATCGAGTGATGAGTATTATTATATTTTGCTTCAATGGAAAATCAGGAAAACGTGACATCGTTGAAGTGGTACCTTAAAACTGAATGATGCGCCGGTTAATTCCCCGTCTAATATCAACTGAAATATATCATACGACATTTCCAACGTGTTTGGTTTTGAATGGCAGTCACTTAACACAAACGTACGAGAGAATAGTAAATGGGCTGTAACATGAGGTGTAATTCCATAGGCAACCAAACGCTTTATCCAAAATTTTTGAAAATGCTTTACTCTTAACTCACATTTAAGAGTTAAGAGTCTAACTCCCATTAAAATTTAACACAAAGTATTAGTAAATGGTTATCTCTTAACCAACAGTCAAATTTGAGAGTTGTTTCCTTGAATAAACAATCGCATGCTGTATTTGGCCGATCAAACGTTAGCCCTAAAGCAAATTAAAATTCATACATTGTAACACGAGTAGTGTTAAATTAAACTACAGAACTTAAAAGTGTATAGTCCCAATTTCAACAATTCTTCGGTATACTTTTTCTCGTAGTAAAGAATTGTTTTGTTCATCGGTAACAAAAGCATAGGTAAAATCACCTGGCCAGCCATACAACTATTTTCAAATTGGACAGCTTGTGGTTCTATTTTTGAGCAGTGCAGTCGTCAACATTTCTGTTAGTGGCTAACGCTATACAATCACTAACAGGTAATTTGTATAAAAAAAGCCGATGCTTAGCCTTCGGCCAGGGATGAACTGGAGCACTGAAAAAAGAAAGAAACCTTTTGAGCAATAGTTGAGGTAATAAGGTAGTTGAGAATGAATTTGAAAACGGCTGCCAGACTCTTCAAATGTTAGATCAATCCGGGTGGATGTGCTATTCGTGAGGGCAACCATTTAAACTTTTCTTGAACTAGTACAATAAAAATTTTTAAAAAATCGCGTGTAATTTATTCTTTCCCACGGTCATATTTCCCCGGCACTTCAAGTACTTAACCACACGTTCTTCATTCAAATACAAATATTGATACGCATATTGTGTTTAGGTAGATAAGTAGATTCCTCATTTTGTTCAATTTATTCGGTTTGGTGAAATGCTTATTGGTGAATGTTTTCCTTTAAAGGTTGTTGTGTCAAGTAAATGATTAAGATTTTACGGGAGGTCCGCTTTAAGGCTTGGCTAAATCTATATATTAAGTAATAACTGAAATAAATTGATTGCACGAACTTAGCTTAAAACTATCATTTTTTGCAGGTAAAAATGTCCGTTTTTTGGCACTACATAAAATCCATGACCGTCTGCCTTTTTGCCTCATTTTTTCTGTGCCTTCTTCTCGCCGAGTGCTGGTCAGTAGCAGCTCGGATTTGGCTTGCCGACTGGAGCAGCTCTCCAACTAACTCAACAGCGCAGCAGACGAGAGACCTTGCAATATACGGCGGACTTGGATTCTGTCAAGCTGTGTTTATCCTACTGGCTTGTTTCATTCAGGCACTCGGTTCAGTGATGGCTTCTCGTAGACTTCATCGCTGTTTGCTTCTGAACATTCTTCACTCTCCCATGGTATTCTTCGAGACAACGCCTTTAGGAAGGATCGTCAACCGATTTTCCAAAGACCTGGACACTATTGACGATCTTGTTCCAAGATCTATCATCACATTTTTTAGAAGCACCCTGGAAATGTTTGCTGTAATTTTTATCATTAGCTTTGCGACTCCCCTGTTCCTGGCAGTGATCTTACCGCTTGCGGTTCTCTACATCTTTATGCAGGTAAAGTGCAGAGAGTGAATTGTAGTAGTTATCGACTGACTGCCTGGGGCCAACCTGTTATGGTTCGTTTACTTTGGTTGTGCATTTGCTGAACTGTTTGAGGTTAAAAAAAAGTACTAAGCATGACCGTCTAAAAAAGCCCAGTTAATCAGCAGCTAAACCAACAACAAACATAACTTGGCTTCACTTTGTTTTCTCGGGCTTGGCTCCTGTGCATGTTCGTTTTGCGCTCTGATTGGTTCGTTGCGGTATTAAACGCCTTGTGATCAGTTATAAGTGAAAAGTGTTTATGTCCTGTTATTAGAAGACTACTCTGTAAAGAGCTTAAAAACAAAGTACTATCTATTGAAGCTGTAAAGCTGGATAAGATGGACTCTAACGATCAGCCACTATTGGAGAAAAGAAATGGAATCTGTTGGAACCTCCAGTAAATATGTTCCGTAGTTGTACCTTTTGGTATCCCTCCTTCTAGATTGACCGTATCATCATACGTCTAAACAATGTATTGGATTTATGACACTCTCATAATAAGGTTTAGATGATGTATAATGAAGTTAAATGAAAGTTTTTAATTTGTATTAACCTTTACCAGAGAGTGTACACAGCAACGACCCGACAGCTAAGGAGAATCGAGTCTATCAACAGATCCCCTATCTACAATCACTTCTTTGAAACCATGAACGGTGTGAGTACTATCAGAGCTTACTCACAGCAACAACGGTTCATTGAGGACAATTTCTTTAAAGTGGATGAGAACCAAGTAGCATATTATCCAACTATAATTTCTTTCAGGTGAGGGCGTCATCTTAAGTTCTCCCTTAAGCCTGGTTTTCACTAAGGCATAAGCACGAGCACAAGCAAAAGCATAACGGCAGTGAGGACGTCCACAACACAAGTACAAGTACAAGCACACGACAGTGATGACATGCATAGCACAAGCACAAGCACAAGCACACGGTAGTGCAGACTGTAAGCACAACACAAGCGCAATGGCAAGCACACGGTAGTGCAGACATGCACAACACAAGCACAAGCGCAAGCACACGGTAGTGCACCCATGCACAACACAAGCACAAGCACAAGCACACGGTAGTGCAGACTGTAAGCACAACACAAGCGCAATGGCAAGCACACGTTAGTGCAGACATGCACAACAAAAGCACAAGCGCAAGCACACGGTAGTGCACCCATGCACAACACAAGCACAAGCACAAGCACACGGTAGTGCAGACTGTAAGCACAACACAAGCG
This sequence comes from Orbicella faveolata, assembly GCF_042242905.1. Lineage (NCBI taxonomy): Eukaryota > Metazoa > Cnidaria > Anthozoa > Scleractinia > Merulinidae > Orbicella > Orbicella faveolata. The sequence goes on from NW_028301553.1 coordinate 12,978,829, forward strand.
CAATGGCAAGCACACGGCAGTGCAGACATGCATAACACAAGCACAAGCGCAAGCACATGGTAGTGCAGACATGCACAACACAAGCACACGGTAATGCAGACTGTAAGCAAAACACAAGCATAAGCGCAAGCACACGTTAGTGCAGACATGCACAACACAAGCACAAGCACAAGCAGAACTTTTTTTTTCGTTATTCTTGTGCTTATGCCTATGCTTATTCTGAGAACAAGCGAGAACGCGTTGCTGTAAGCACGGGCATAATCCTAAGCATATGTAGAAGTCCGCCATATTGTTTCACTGTATCGAGCGGGTATGGAGCTGAAATAAGGCTATCGTTAATTCTACTTATGCGTTCGTGGTTATGCTTTTCTTTTTGAGCGTCCTCGCCACCTTTATGCTTGTAGTTGTGCTTATATCGTTGTGCTTATATCGTATTGAAAACAAGGCCTTTAAAGCAACGCACGTCTCCTCAGACACCAATACATCGAACCCCAAAATCTGCTGCATATAAACGGAAAGTTAATACGAGTTTGGTCACTATTCTAATGTCAGTGCGTTTTGTGTATCTATATACCTCATGCTTGACAATGGAGGAAAAAAAAATCTATCCGAATTTAATTTATTGTGTCTCCACTTTTAGCATATACCAATATTCCTTTGCAAAATTACTATTAATGGCACTTTTTTTTAATAAAAGCATTTTTGTCCAAAAAGTTTGTTATAAATGAATATTTCTAGAAGAAGCCTGCATGCCTCGTAAAATCCTTTCATTTTTCTGTTACTTTTCGTTTGACAGGTGGATCTCACTGAGGTTAGACTTTATCGGCAACTGCGTTATCCTTTTCGCTGCGCTGTTTGCCGTCATCAGCCGAGATAAGATAGAGAGTAGTCTTGCTGGATTGTCAATTGTGTATGCTCTACAGGTTAGAAAACTTGGAGCCGATTCTTGTCGTAAACACCGAAGTAAAAATAAAAACGATATGACAGTCGTGTTATCTATTTGAGCCAGTCACTTGCTACCATAGCAAGCAAGATTGTACGGAGTATGGGTAAACCATGACCTTCACTTTGTTCTTTCCTCTATGAACTGAGAATAATTATAAATTCGTGTGTGCCAATGTAAGGAATGAGACAAATAGTAATACTCATGAACAAGGTCTAATAGGAACTGCGACTAGAGTATGGAATAGATATTGTTATAACAGTCAGGTTTGATTTTCAGTTCCTTTCAATCGTAACCACGTTGTTTCTACGCAAATTTGGTGGTCTTCGACGCTCCACCGTGTTGTTTTTCTTTGTTTTTTTTTTTCAGCCTTATCCTTTGACTTGGCAGTAGCTATAGTGAGCTTTCTTTGTCGTGTGCATAAAAGCATAAGCTTTTTGACAGCCGTTCTACTGTCTTTCGACGGAGAAAGCAATTTGTGCAGACAGAGGACCGGCAGTCGAAACTATGGTTTTTTTCTTTTTTTTTTTTTTTACCACCGAACGCTTTATTCAATTGTATCCTGATAAATCTTGGTAACGAATCCTCGATATTTTTAGACTACCAGCTATTGTAGACGAAGCTTTATCAACAGCATTCAGGTTTTTCACACTTTTCAAATAGATTACTTATCGTCCAGTTATTTGAATCGTTATTTTGGGATATTATTGGGATTTTTCTCCGGTTTTCAAAAACCCTTTGATTCAACATGTTTTATGTTTCAGATTACTCACAATCTCAACTGGATAGTGCGTAAAGGAAGTGAACTTGAGTCTAACATTGTATCTGTGGAACGCATTCGAGAATATTCCGAGATTGCTACAGAGGTATACAAAGACGTTTTGTTTGTTGGTGATATTTCTAATGGCATTCGTTTTCGTTGGTTTGGATTATAATATACGAATAATCGAGCAAAGACTGCAATTTTTAAGCCCTCTTCTCGATGACCCAGCATATCAGTTTGTCAACTATAGTTAACTATTAACCATTGACAACTAAGTGTTATAAAGTTCTTTGTGTCTTGGTTAGTGGATGAGAAAAAAGTAGCCTTGGTCCTAGACGTTTTCTCTTACCCCGGTGGGCTCGATTTACTAGCCGCTATTCAGTAAATTAAGGAGCCCCGCGGTAACGTAGACCGGACTCGAGAGAACGACGGAAATCTTTTGTATTGCTTCGGCGTCTGCACGCGTTCTTGGGAGAATTGGGCGAATGTTTGTCACAGACGTCGCTGTTCTTCATAGACTCTAGATTCGCCTGAACCGAGGCATCTTGGGGGTAGGCTGGGGGGTAACGTTATTGACATCGAAATAGTGTTAATTTTTTTTTTTTTTTTTTTTTTGGCTCAGTTTTTTTTCTTTATTCTTGCACCCAGGCCGAATGGATAATCCAGGATAGTCGCCCACCAGATGGATGGCCTCAAAATGGAAATATAACATTCGAAGATTTTGATCTGAGGTATAGAGAAGGACTTCCTCTTGTGTTGAAAAATATCAACTGCGTCATTACACCTGGTGAAAAGGTAAATATTGTCCAAGACTATCATGTATTAGTATATACCACACAAGTGAATAGTACTTTTCGCGCACGCTGATTGCCTAGCTCGGAGGTGATTAGCCAGGTACTTTTCACCTCCAAGCAGCCGAAGAAAAACAAAATGGCTTCCCGTTTCGAATAAAGTTACTCTCAAACAAATAAAGTTACTCTTTTGTCCGCTAGTTATTCAGCTTGTATGGTATATACTAAAACAATTATTCACCCCAGTGTCGGTGAAAGTGGTGGATATTTACCACACCGCTTCGCGGCGGGGAAAAATATCCACCACTATTCACCTCCACTTCGGTGAATAATTGTTAACTATTTATGGAAATATTTTTTTTCAAGCTCTTTTTATCCCTCCGTCATAACAAATGTTTCTCGTTGCCCTTGTACTATTATGCATACAATCAATGTTAGTTGTACATAATTGACTGTATCAGTAAACACTTTCTGACTGCTGCTAAAGAAAGACAAATACTTTGTGTTTGTTTGTTTGTTTGTTTTTTTTGTTTTTTCGAGAATCTAAATGTTTCCTGAGGTTGATTTTCGAAGGAAATCACATCAATTGGTTTCCCCAGGAACTAATCGTTAAGTTATTTAGTATCTGGCACAACGGAGACATTGACTGAAAGAATTCACGCACGCTCTTTTTCCCAGATCGGTATTGTAGGTCGTACAGGAGCCGGGAAATCCACCTTGACCCAGGCTTTGTTCCGCATTCTGGAGAGAGGAAGCGGGAAAATTCGTATTGATGATATCGACATCGCAACGATTGGCCTCCAAGATCTTCGTCAGAGACTGACTATTATTCCACAGGTAAGTAGGTTTAACATCTGTAAATTTATCTTGAAACATATCACAGACAGAAGTGCTATACTGCGGGCCAACACTAATATCAACAACGGCAGCAGCAGCAACAACAACAACAACAGCAAAGGACAACGGTAAAGAAAAACAGGGGCGAAGTCAGCATCAACATACACATGATGAACAAAAGGACCAACGATAACCACTTCAACGTCAAGAGCTGCTGCTACCACTACTGCCACTACTACTACGACGACAACGACGACGATGACGATGAGGACGAGGATGATGATGACGACGACAAAAGCAGTAACAACACATCATCATCATGGTCGTCATCATCAAGATAATTAACGACATCAACATAGTCATCATCATCATTATCAACAACAGCATAACAATAATATCTTAATAGCGTCAAAAATGACAACGTAACCCATCCAAACAAAGAATGCAGTATTCTCGAAGACTCAGTAGATCGAACAGAGGAATATTAGTTTCAGTAGATAACACAGGAGTGAATAATAGGATGGTACTTTCTAAGAATGTGTGTAAATGTTGTCATTGATAAAGTGTTTCAACAAGAAGTTATTTTAGTTTGTCACAGTAACAGAACCTTCCATTCCTTCGTAGTAGACATCTCTTTATCACTATCGTAGGATCCAGTGTTGTTTTCTGGCACTCTTCGTCAAAACTTGGATCCATTTGGAAGACACACAGATGAACAGTTATGGAAAATAATTGAAGCGAGCCACCTTAAAACATTTGCAGCTGAAACCGAAAGTGGATTACAGTTCAAGATTGTTGAAGGTGGAGACAATTTGAGGTGACTGATCTTTTTTTTTTTTTCTGTATGGAGACCCCATGTCATTGCTCTGCTTAGCTACAAACAATTGTGTGAAGAATCAAGCAACAATGCCAATAAGGTTTTTATTTGAACTATAGCGTTTGGATGATAAAAACTGTTTCAAAGTAGCTGGAGATTCTCACCCTCTTGGCTGTACTAATGTTGTCAAATTCTATGTTTCTTATTCAAGATTTAGAAAACCTGAGTTATCAGTTTCCAAAAAGCTGTATTATTATAAAGTAATTTAATTTTTACACTACGTTCTCCTTCATATAGCGTCGGTCAACGCCAATTAGTCTGCCTGGCACGAGCTCTTCTCCGCAAAGGAAAAATCTTAATTCTTGATGAAGCCACGTCCGCAGTTGACTTGGAAACTGATGAACTCATTCAACAGACAATTCGTCGTGAGTTCGCTGACCGCACAGTTTTGACAATTGCGCACAGGCTCAACACTATTATGGACTACACAAGGTAAATCAGTCTTGCTCATTTTACTAAATATGGTTGTTAATTAATGCTTTGAAGACTTGATAATTTTAAAAGTTGAATCACATTGCCGACACAGCTAGAGTACTTCAGACCTTCTGTTTCGTAAATCACCGTTAAAGAAAGGTTGAAACACTTTGAGGCTCCCTCAAATCTTGTTCTGTTTTGCTGAGTGGGAATAGCAAAATAGTTTCCATCCCTAGTAAATAGTTGGTTTAATATATGATTTTTGAAGCTTACTTCATTGCGAATGGCTCTGAGCAGGCCCACAGTTTATCTTAACTTTTAATTTGAGAGAATTTTCAATATTACCTGTAGTTTGTACACTAATATTCATATGATTATCTATGCTAACTTCAAAAGACTGAATTCTTGCATTTCTATCGCTTTATTATGTCCAGGCCAACTGCGACTTTTGAATTCATCGTTACTGTCAGATAGCCTCTCACTATTATAAACACAAACATTTCCTTATAGAACAGAAGCCGGGTGAAAGCTAAGGGAAAGAGGAAACACGAAACTTTAATTGTTTAACCTTTCTAGAAATCATTTCTGATTAATGAAATAACGTGGAAAGATCTTGCTTGCAATCCTTTCCTCAATTAAGGAAATTCTCCACTATCTAACCAGACGATGCTCTTTCACTCTAATTTTGATCAATATATTGGTTCACCTTCTTAGGATCATGGTTCTAGACAAAGGATTTGTGGTCGAGTTTGACACACCCCTTAACCTGTTGGTACAGAAAGGAATCTTCTACAGCATGGCACGAGAGGCAGGGATTGTGTAAATAACGAGTGCCGTCAACTTGACTCATTGGAAATGTCTCTTGGAAATGATTTTTCTTTTGTTCTTGGGGGACACTAAATTCGGTACTCGAAAACTCGAAGTCAGGTGACTTGAAGTGATAATTGACTTAATAATAAATATTCTGTCTTAGTCGTGCTTCACCGTGAGTCGTGTTCCTCTTGAGCGCATTAAATTGCTGCGATTGCTCAAGATTTCAATTATTAAGGCGCAGTCCACACAACACCGGAGGAATTTGAAAACGGAGGTTTCACTCTGAAAAAACACATCAAATGTTGTTCGTCCAAACTACTCCGGAGGAATTTAAAAACGTAACAGCTATCGCTCATTATGGATTTGCGTTCGAAGAAAACTTGGTCAGGAAAATCATGTCTTTTGATTATCGTGGCGCCATCTTTTTCGAAACACTCCGTTTTCGAAATGTTTTCGGTCCACACGAAAACGAAGGGCCGACGTTTCCAAATTTCTCCGGTTTGAAGAGCATTTTCGTAAAGCTCCGTTTTCGAGACGGTGTAGTGTGGACGGTAGGCCTAACTGTGGAAATAAAACTGCGTTTTCAAATTTATCCTGCATAGTGTGGACGCTGCCTAAGAAACTACATGGATAGTGAGTGAAAAATAAAACACTGAAATGCAACCCATCCAAACAGTCGGTACATTTCTGTTTGTTTACAAAGTTGTAGTTAACTATTCAATATTCAGGGCACACAGCGAACCGTTTTGATCGATTTCACCAGGGCTCAGCACGGCCCCGAGTTAATCGGCCCTTTGCACGATCCGGTGGGAGGCGCGGTGGCCTCATGGTTAGTGCGCTCGTCTCCGGATCGAGCGGTCCGGGTTCGAGCCCTGGCCGGGGACATTGTGTTGTGTTCTTGGGCAAGACACTTTACTCTCACAGTGCCTCTCTCCACCCAGGTGTATAAATGGGTACCGGCGAACTTAATGCTGGGGGTAACCCTGCGATGGACTAGCATCCCATCCAGGGGGGAGTAGAAATACTCCTAGTCGCTTCATGCTACAGAAACCGGGATAAGCCCCGGCCTGATGGGCCACTTGGCTCGCATGCAGACTTTACCTTTACCTTTGGACGATCCGGTTACATGGTACGGAATAAATTATGCTGGGACGCAAGTTACACACTGGGACTTTTAAAACAAAGGAGAGTCGGGTTGGACTGGTACGAGTTCCTTTGTTTTGGAAGTCCCACTGTGTAACTTGCGTCCCAGCATAATTTATTCTGTACCATGTGACCGGATCGTGCAAAGGGCCTATTCTGTTTGTATCAATATGACGAGCCTCGATGTTGATGTGAACATGCAAGAATATTACATGATCAACAATCAGCGAACATAATGGCTCATGTCATGATCAACAATAACACAATAGGTGAATACAACGGGTGAATTGACATGTACATTAATAAACCGTCAGGGTGTTCTTCGAAGCTGAGAACTTATTATCGAGAGCAAAAGGTTAGTTATGAACATTTCGAGAGTTTCAAATTTTTTTAAAAAGGCTTTAGTTTATTGCCTTTGGATAGAGCGCATTTTTCACAGATTTGAGTTTGATCGGTTCTAATCGGCACTATATGTAATAACTATAGACCAATCATATAACAGATTTATCTAGTTAATTTTTGTATATGGAATTTCGACAGGAAACTTGTGTTACTGAGCTTTAATAAAGGAAGTTCTATCAAACTTTGGTAGCCTCTGATGAATTATTTAACTTAAGTTCCCTGGTTTCAGTTTTGCTCGATCGTGAATTGAACTCTTGAAATTTGAAGAAACAGCCGCTCGAAGGAGCGACTGCATCGATCGTTCACAAATATAAGCTTACATTTCTGAAAATTTCCTTCGAGCCTCAGTCTTCCGTTCATTTAAGCTTATTTTACCAAATGAACGAAAGAAAGAAAGCCATTCATAGGTTCAAGTTCAGCCTTAGACGCGCATCAATTTAAAACGAAATGGAAAGGAAAACGAAACCCACAAACCTGCTACTGAATAAGAGCATCTCAAACAGCTCAAAGCCAGGGGCGTTTGTTCGCTTTCTTCTCCACTCTCGCTTTTAAGAAATGTCTGGTTCCATATTGTTCTTTTCTTTTGCCGAAGAGGCCGTGAAGGACAGAGAGCTCAGCAACAAAAGCTTCAGTCATGTGCAGTTGGTTTTCAATTATTCGGAAAACTGATCCAAATTTAAGCTTGACTAACTTTTGAGAAACACTTTTACCGAATGCAGTTTTCGTTTGTTGTCAGCGTGATATTTAGGTTAACGAGCAGTTTGAAGTTGTTTGTTTGCCTGAGATCGAGAAAATGCAAACTACTGTACAAACTCGCCGCGATCCAAGAAAAACTTTGATGTGTCGCTTTGTCATATTTTTGAATGAACATTTTCGCGCAGTTTATCGCGCTTTTGACTTCATGTAAGCTGGACGATATTCACTATATACTATCTCAAAAGTCTCAATGTTATAAAAGAAGTGGTAAGCGTGCAGTGTGCAACTATCGAGTTATATATGTGCTTGGGAGGTTTGCTAAGCACTCAAGAAGCTAGAGTCGCACGAGGCGACAGCCTCGTGCGACTCTTGCGCTTCTCTCGTGCCTAGCAACCTCCCGCGTGCATATATAACTCGATAGTTGCACGCTGCACGCTTACCATTTCTTAATTGGTCACAGAATGTTCTTCAAATGTTGCTTTAATAATTTGCTGGAATAGTTATTTAATATTTCGGATCTTGCCGTTAATGACCCCATCCCCAAGCTAATTACTTAGATCGATTAATTAAGCAGCTTGCTAAAAGGCTATTAATTTAGCAGCTATTTTGCAGCGCCAACGGACCAACAAGAGTTTGTACGTTTGTAAAAACTTAAAAGGTGCGAATTTTGACCGGAAATGTTTAGCGCCTAATCAACACATTTTTTTTTTACACATTTCAGGGAGTAAACCCATATTTATTTGCCTGTCGTCAACTGTATTATTATTTAAAGGTTCAGGGCAAATACACTACCGCGCTCAGATAGTGAAGGCACAACTTTCCTTGTAGAATTATCCTTCACCACACGAGGTAGGTCTGATTACAGACGCTGTATTTAAGTTCCGTTGTTTAGCCCTCAAGTGCACACATTATGAATTTGTCAATATCGTGCTACGCTGTTTTAACCGGGGTCTGGCGTGATTTTTCGTCTCTAAAATTAAAATAGCTTACTGATTCAATAGCAATTCCATCGATCGATATACACTGTGTCTGGCTGTTTGAGCAACACGATAAGGTTTCAAAGTTTGAGAGTTCGTCACAAAAGACCAATTTCAAGGTCTTTTGTGAAGTTATTTGAAGCAAATTGTGTCGTCAACAGGACTGAGTCGTATTGATTAATATACAGCTGTTATTGCAAAGTGGTCACAATAGTATCTCAAGAGGCAAAAAAGAATGTTTCAGAAGCTATTTTTCATTCACTTGGGGACCAACAACCAGGCTATATGAAGGAAAATGCAAAAATTAATAATTCAGTTATTTTAATTTGCGTGACACAAGTACTTTGGTCACTCAGGCACATATTTGTTAATGACATGCACCACGCTAGATTTGCATAACATCCTCGTTTGTAAACCGATGGCTTTCAGGCGCCGAGCTCGATCGAGCTACGTTCGCAGACGTACAAAACGAGAAAGTGCCGAGTCACAATGATACCACAATTTCTTTCCGGGTCGAGGTTCATTCAAAGATATTCGATAAGTTACTTCCTTTTCTCGCCACGCAGACAGATTTTCAAAACGCCGGCAGGCATCCAGGTATTGTAGCCCTTATTGTCCTCGATTAAAACACCGTGTCTTCATCTTTGTGTATATGTTCCACTGTACTAGAATGACTATTACGATGTTGTATGTTGTAAAATTCTTTTTGTTTTGCAGTGATCAACTTAGTAAGCTATGGCAACCTTCAAAGGCTAAGCTGGCGGATGTACAGTTGTGTTGTGAAGAACCCGTAAAACAACAGTACAACAGTTGGTGAACTATTTCGCGTTAATTCAGCAATATTGGGTAAGTCTTACTGATTTTTTTCTCACCCATTTGTCTCTGTTACACATCTTGACTCGAAAAGTGCTTTATTAGTACCTATCGATTACATCGTTATTGTGCTATTATATTTATTTTGTGCATGTGATATTTGCAAGTGATGCAGCATACTTGTCACTGTCCAAAACCGGTGGACTATAATATTCACTACGAACTAGTCGAACAAAGAGTTAGTTTTCATCTTTATTTGGTTGCATTCGTTGAGTATGCCAGTCACTCGATCTTCCAAACTTCTAAAGTTTACAATGTTATTTACAGACGTAGGTAACGTTTCATCATGGGGTGATCATAAGAATTTATTCAGTGCCGGCTTTATGCAAATGCGAATAATTCGTTCAGTCTGGAGAAGTTATGTGGGCCGCAACTTGTTGTGGAATCTAGAGTGAAGCCTGAACAGCGTTGCGAGGATACTTTCGAGGGGCATCAAGATACACAGGGAGTTCTCGTATCCATCGCGATGTGCTACGAAAATCCTGTCTCGTGTTGTGGCGGCCATTTTGAATTTTAGATACGCGGTCAACAAGTGCGAGGTCTGGAAACGAGAACTCTTCGAAACGGCTCAGAGCCACAAGCGAACGGGCACCTTCGTACTTAGCGGAGGAGCGGGGGGAGGGGGGGGGGGGGGGGTTGGTAACCATATTGCCCGAAAAAAATTACACAAAGCCCGAAAGCGCGATTGTTGTTCAAATGCACCCAAATCGTAGCAAAACAAAAGCGTTCACAACTCTCACGTCTAATTGAACTGTTATCATTCCGAAAATGGTTATTTTGAAACCTCACATACTCTATGACCTTGATCGACAGACTAGTTAAATCAGAAACTTATAAAAGAAACGTTAATTATTCATCGTATGAAAAGTTCAAGAAAATTTTAAAACGGCTTTTTGTGGAGCTATTCAAAACGGCTCTTTCACTGAGAGCAACCACAAAAACAAAAGTCTTAGCCTTCGTTTGCTTCGATCTTTTTGTCATTGTTTTGTTGATGGAAATAATAGCCATCTCATAGAATTTCACGATACACATTGAAACGAGATATGGTTTTTCCAAAACAGAATACCTGGATCCTTATATCATTTGACTTTAGCTCCGCTTTGACAATTAAAAAAGTAGCCTACAAATCTAGCCTTGACAACCTATTAGAATGTTTTCTCCCAAGTACTTAAGCCCGAATCATCAGCGTTTTGCCCGAAAAATACCAAAAATTTTTGGAACAATGGGGGCTGCAGCCCCCCCCCCCCCGCCCCCCTGGCCCGTACGCCTATGCTCACAGCTGTAATATTGTTGCTGCTTTCCGAGAGTTTTGCAAAATTCGCGGCTGTTCTAGAATGTTCCTCCTTAAATGATTACTCTCCGGAAATGCTCCGTGTTAACATAGGGTTAAACACAGACGTTTAAGTCACTGAGCGAGTTGAAAACAGATCGAGTGGTAGCTGTTACCTAGTGAATCAGGTAACCTTTTTGAGCGACAAATAGGGGACACTTCTGTTGTTTTCCAAAGGGTGCTAATCTTAACCCATCCTGTTGTTGTTGTTGTTGTTGTTGTTTTACTAATTGGATCAATGACATATTCAATGATGTTTGAAAACTTCTTTCTCGAGGGTAAACGTTAGTAAACGTTAGTCGTTATGTTGTACTCTGTTGTTTTCAAGCCTAAGCTGGCTTACCAGGCTGGTACTTATATCCGGTTCCTTATTAGCATAAAGTAACTAAGAGTATAATTTTTCTCCACCCTTGTGAGACGTCACTTCGGCCGGAATGAAGACCCGACTTTACACTTGCTTTAGTTTGCGTTTGGTTATTGTTCACAAAATTGAACAGCTTGTGATTTATTCACTGCATACAACATTACCCTGTGATGAAGGCGAATTATGCTTTGCTATGAACTAGTCAGTTATTTATCCAGTGGATAGCGTCATTTGTCCTTCAGAAAACCTAAGCCTGGCGAGCAGGGCAAATTTTTAGTCCTTTAACCACTTAATCACCAGTTTCATGCTTTTGCGTCAAGTTGTGGTTAGTTTGGTGTATTTTTGCTGTCTTTGGTGTCAAAGTTCACTTTGTGTCTTTGTGTTTGTCACTTTTCACTTTCAACTACTCATGTAGACTATTTTTCAGTTTAGAAAAATGGCCGGAAAAAAGTCCCCTGCGACTGATGAAGACAACTTCTGTGTTGGCTGGGCATCATTTCCAACTGATCCCGATCAACAACAATGCAAGAGGGTAAGAATGATATAAATCAATTACTAACTCTTATATGAAAATCTGAGTGCAGTGTCAAGCACAAAAATGACGTTGAGACATCGTGACCGAACAAGGGTGCTGCACTGTCTTGTGACCTAAGAAGATTTATTTTGTTATGGTACCGCCAAATTATTCTCTATATAGGCCTTCTCAAAATCATCTCTGATGAGAGTAGCTCCATCCTTTAAATTCAGTATGGTGAATGTTCGTGCCAAAAGACGTCAGACCTCTCCAATTTTGATGAACATATTTAACGAAGTTTCGCGAGAACAAAGAATGAAATTCGACGAATTTTGCATTCCTTTTGCACAGTACATGTATACATTTTTCAATCCGTCTCAAACTAAAAATCTTCATATTCTTCACTGAAAGGATTCAATCGTCAAACTATTGCGAGGAGAATAAAAGCCAGAGAAAGAATTGGAAGTGTAGCAATAGTTATTTTAAGTCCCTGGCGTGTTGTTCCTAGTTTTCACTAATTTATGGCGCACCAAAGGTCGCAAACATTCATTTCTTATTATAAAGAACGCATTTAAAAGAACTCTATTCCTACATGCACTCACAATCCAATCTTCTGTTTCCCAAGGAACCGTGCCCAGAAGATACAGCAAACTGTTTTTCAAGAATCACATTCTGGTGGCTTAACTGGTAAGTACTGCTATTTGAGATCTGTTCCAGGGATAGATTGGGTTTATACTTTAATTCCCAGCTTTTTCAGATTTGTTGTTTCTTTTGTACTAGCTTAACAAACTATTTTATAAATGACAGACACTAGGACAAAAGCAACTTAACAATATGTTATTAGGGGATGATTCTTTCAATGTGTCTCCATTATTTTATATTAATGATATCGAAAGAGAGGCATGGAAATCTGCAAAGGTAGAGTAATGTTTCTTGGTTTGGATAACTATGCATTTGAGCCCCTACTAAGAGGCCATCCTTGGGGAAATGCGAGGTGGCCGCCCAATAGAGGTTCGTTAGGAATAAGTTCTAGGCTTAGTAGAAGCGTCAATATAATCAAATACAAACTATTTTAAGACAACATGGAATTGCGTGAAGACAATAACAAACGTGGGTTTGAACATTTTTATCATTGTTCACTTTCTATTTCGGACTCTTATCTCTCATCGCCTTTTCCAAAACAGAGCCAATCTACGTGTATTAATAGGAGTAACGACTATAGAAAACCCCTCATTTGAACGACGAATAAGTGGCCGGATCCGCTTATAGGGGTGGCCGGTTAATAGGGGTTATATTCACAGTATTTTACTGACAACAATTTCGGGACTGATCACTGGCCGCTTAACAGGAGGTGGCCGCTTAACGGGGTACGCTAAGTAGAGGTTCGACTGTGGCTACTTGATTTGGCTTGGTTAAATTACGAGTTCCAGGTCTTTATCACTAACTGGCCATACCCTTAACACTTATATTTCCGGATTTCCACAACTGTTGTGCTCTCCTCATTGATTAGAGGTAGCTTGTTGACATATTTAAAACAAACAAACAAATAAATGACTAGTCGTCTTTTTTCCACGCTTTTTTGAATGCCGTTTCACTGAATTTGAAAGACGATGAAGTGTTGGGATGAATAGTGTTTGGCAAATTAAACGAGAACTTATTCCATCTTTTGTAGAGATAATCAGAATTTCATTCATCACCTATCGTCACCCGTCAACACAATAGTCAATCTGTTGCTATTCCATTTGTCAGGATCATATCTACTGGTCACAAGAGGCCCCTCGAGGACAAGGATCTATGGGCACTAAACAAGAACAGCAGAGCTTCATACATCGTCCCTAAAGTGAAATCCATCTGGAACCACGAAAAAATGAAATGCAACGGGTAAACATCAAACATCAGTTGATTACGTATAGTTATAAGTCCTTTCATGGTTCACCCATTTCCTGGGGAGGAAATGTTATTTTCTCGTGGCCTAAGGCTACTGAGTTAAAACGGAACTGCTTCTCACAATTGCAGGAAAAAAGAATTCCTAGTGGACGATCTCGACCCGCCTGAACCTAGTGAAACTGATTGTTTACTTGGCGAGAAACAAAAGGAAAAAAGGCGAGATGGGAGGAAACCTTCTCTTTTGAAAGTTCTGGTCAAGATGTATGGCTTGAAATTTCTCTTAGCTGTCATATGCAAACTCTTTCACGACTGCTTTGTATTTGTACAGCCTCAATTATTAAGGTGGGTACATATAACAGACGGTTCTGTAACGATATAACGTAATTTTGGGTAGCACTGTTTTAGATTCAGTTGGTACAGGTAATCGTATGAATGCGACTGTTATATCTAGGATTCACAGTACAATTCTCTAAACTGAAAGAATTTTAAAATATCTCCAGTGATATATCCTTTCAATTGCTCACGCTTTCACATGATTGGTCATTCATTTATATGACTAAGAAAATTACGTACGCGCGCACGTCAATATGCCTGCAGCGCAAATGAAAAATGAACGATATACTTGCCGACTTTCAGCCAATCACAATAGAGTAATGTTCTGTGTTCAAATTGTATTTAAATTTATTAATGCAGTTAATGGAAAAAGGAAATATCATTTTTCCCCTGACAATAATATCTAATTTAAGACGGAGCATCGCAGTTATGTGCGCAAGATAGACAGTTACACAAATAAAGCCTAAAACATCTATCAAGCTTGAACGAGATTCCCACCCGAGGCCTCTGCGCTCCCGCTGGAGTGAATCTATTAACTGAGCTATCAAGCCGACTGCTACCTAGTCATGTACGTCCATATTGTACCGGTAGATGGTGAAGATATGCAGTCTTATACTGTGTTTGGGTTTCATACATTTACTTGCAAATGATGTCCAATTATGTTAGGAGTACATCTCCTAAGGATTTATATATCTCTCTCGGTAGAATGTTAATTGAATTCATAGAAGACAAAAACCATTCGGAAGAAACATGGAGAGGCTATGTATACGCAGCGTCCATGTTTGTGTCAGCCATATTGCAGTCGTTAGTCCTCCAGCAGTATTTCCACATAATGTTCACACTTGGCATGCGAGTGCGTTCCTCTGTTATTGGACTGCTTTATGAAAAGGTGAGTATTAACAAGAACATCCATCCTACACACTTTAGTTTTGATTGTTTCTTGTTTTTTTATTATTGTCTCCATCGTTGGACTTCCAATCTTATATTTAGCAATCTAGATTTGTTTCCTTTGGTGATTAGAATGGAATCTGTTTGTAGATGTTTAGGAATAACACGAAAAAAATTGCGGAGACTGCTCTCCAACTTGTAAGCTGTTAAATATGTTGCACACGGAACTGCCGAAATTAAATTGTTAACTTGAGCACGTATTCAAACTGGTGAATTTGGACAATTGCAAAATTAAGAGGTAATCATCCACGTTTTTTATAGCAGTGGCAACATTGTCTCCAGAACAATAGCAAACGTTTCGGTTAGAAAAGAACTCATTTCCTAAAAGGAAGCTAAAGGAGGCAAATTTCATCGGCTGGGAAGTCCAATGCGGTCTCCCCGACGCCTTGTGAAAATTAGATAGTCTCTCCTGTCGTTACGAGTGACTTTCGATTCTGTTATTCGGTCAATCGGTCACGTCACGTGATTTGTTTCGCAAACCGACTGAGCAGGAACAGATCGATTGGGTACTTGCTGATTGGGCCTTAAATTTTCAGCGAACAAAAGAGCGAACGGCGAAGCAAATATACGATCCAAAGACCGAAGGAAAGGCCAAACAATCTAACGATGGAAAGAACGATCGAACAATGGCGAGCAAGTGAACTAACAAGCGAGCTGAGCCAGCAAGCGAGCGAACCAGGAGCCAAACCAACAACCAGTCAACCAACAAAAAAATATTTTAATTTAAACCCCACTCCAAATATTAGAGGTTTTTGTACTCAGTCCGAATGGCACACATTTCCCTTGCAAGCTGTCATTACTAATAGCATGGTGTGCGTCACAACAGCATTTATTTTAAAAACCAAACATCTCTATATTGCATACTTGATTACGCTTTGATGTACAATTTCAAACTGCAGTATTCGGGTTGTAATTTTTTTCGTTTGATTACTATTTTACCTCAATTTTAAATAATGTAAACAAGCCACCCAAGAACAATAAGTAAGGCTTGCGGGGTAGAAAAGTAATTTCCGTTCAGCCTGAGATTAATTATAATTAAAAGCATATTAAATTCGAAGGTGCCTTTATATACATATTAACATTTTTGCACTCCTGAATTTTTAGTTGCTTTTTGAAACTAGAAAAAAAAGACGCACTAGTTAGGACTCATTTCACGCGAATCGATATCTCACCTTATCGCTGATCACTCTCTATGCCAACAAGTCGTATCACAATTAACAGCTACTACTCTGCAACATTACCAAAACAGCTGGATGTTTAGCGATAAAAACCATTAAAAACCCAACGTTGGAACATTTAATTTCTCGCGGTAATTGCATTTCTTGTGTCAGCTATCTATTTGGACCATCGAATTAACGCCGGCTCTGAGTGATGTTTTACTTAGAGCAAGAACGCTTCGATAGAAAGAAAAGTACATTTTCATTGCCACGTGCTAAGGCAAATACCAACGTAAAACAGTGTTGCACAGAGCAAGTCATCGATAACTGAAGGTGAACTGAAACCTCTTATACCTCAAGGATGCAGAATTACAAGCCTTTCTTTATTTACTGCCTTGCTTTGTACGCTTTGGTACAGGCGCCATATAGGGAGGGAGATGTTATTTTAGGTGGAGAAGTACCTGTCCATTTGCCGGGAACATCTGAGGGCGAATGCAGCGAGCTTTTCACGTCAGGCTTAGCTCGCACGCTGGCCATAATATACGCCATTGAAAAGATCAACAATGACTCAACACTCCTTCCAAACATAACACTCGGTTACGATATACGAGATTATTGCGAAAGTTTGCCGAGGGCAACTCAAATCACTTTCGACTTTGTTCAAAACAACTGTAACACAAACGTAACAAAGAGTGACATGAAGAAGAAGAAATCTATCGTGGCTGTCATTGGCCCGACAGAATCTCGCACGGCAATTGTTGTTGCTGGGATTCTTCAAACATTGAATGCTTCGGGGGTAAGTCCGTCAGCGACGAGTGCTGAACTTCGTTCACATGATTATAAACATTTGTTTCGAATGGCCCCTTCAGATAGTTTTCGCGCAAAAGCTATGGCCGACCTTGTAGAGCATTTCAATTGGACTTATGTAGCTGCTGTGGGACAAGATGATTCGTTTGGACGAAGTGGATTGTGGTCAATAGTGAAGGAAGCTGCAGTCAGAAACAACTCCTTTTGTGTGGCTTTCACGGAATTTATTCCAGGTGAAAGTCAGCTCTCGAGTATTAGGAATATTGTCACAAAACTTGGACGGCACGAAAATATCAGAGTTGTCATTTTGTGGCTATACGGCAGCTATGAAAAGTACTTTTTGAGTGAAGTGATCAGGCAAAACCTCACTGAACGCGTCTGGATCCTAAGCGACGCATTCACGTCGTTGGCACAGCCAGGCACTTCAACCCTTGTTGGATCCATTGGAATCCAACCGCACAATTTCTATGACACGCGATTTGAAGGACACAGAAAAGGCTTAACCATGACGGCACTTCAGCAATACTTTCCGGAATGGTGGGGTGAAATTAGATCGCAGATAAAAAATTGCTCATCAAGTAAGGGAGATGAAATGAAAATGGATCCCTGCCTCCGTGATTTCGTCCAAAACTTGCGCATATCTTATACCCCGTACGTTATTGACGCTGTATATTCTGTGGCCCATGCTTTGGCCATCTTGGCTCAAGATTTCAACATAACAACAGGTGACGATTACCTGATGAAACTTGGCAGTGATGTTAACGTCATGCAGAGACTTCTTTCTAGGGTTAACTTTGTTGGACTTACCGGAAATATAACTTTCAATGAGCTTGGCGGTAGAGGAACTGCTTTTTATGATATTGTCAATATCCAGCAAGTGCAAGAAGCAAATACAAAGCGATTAAAAGAAGTTGTAGTCGGAAAATGGGAAGAAAGTGCGGAGCAAGACAAGCGGTTACAGTTTTCCGAGAAAATTCGCTGGAACACTCTAACTGGTGGACCTCCGAAATCTGAATGCGTTGACAAATGCTTGGCTGGAACCAGAAAATCCATAACTTCGCCTTGTTGTTGGCAGTGTGTGTCGTGTCCTCGAGGTACAATTAACCCGATTCCTGGTTCGGAAAGCTGCACTGAATGCCCAGCTGGGAAGCAATCCAATGTGGCTCGGACAGAGTGCTCAGATTTACCGGTGGCCAACTTGAAGTTTTCCAGTCCAGGAGGAATAGTCATTCTTGTGTTTACTGCCCTTGGTATAATCGTCACCCTTTTATCATTCGCTGTCACTTGTAAATTCTGGAATACTCCCATTGTCAAAGCGTCCAATAGAGAGTTTAGCCTTGTCCTTCTGATGAGCATTCTATTGCTTTTAATTTTGGTACTTATCAATCTTTTTGAACCCACAGATACAATTTGTAAGATCATTTACCCATGGCGCTACATAACCTACAGCTTGTGTCTGTCATTTCTGCTGGTCAAAATCATGCGCATTTCCAGCGCTTTTCAAGTTCCCTTGACGCAGTGTTTTGTGATACATTCTCTTACCAACAGAATGCAAGGGGTGATAATCATAACTATGCACATTCTGCTTCTCTTTGTGTTACTATCCTGGCTGCTGGATCCGCCTATCATAAAGCAACACATACTAAGGGAACATATTTTTATCGAGTGTCGCGCGTATAATTGGGTAGTTGGTAAAACCCTGTTCCTGTTAACGTGTTCATATCTTCTCTTTCAAACACTTTTTTCCGCATTTTGTTCCTTTAAGATAAGGAACATTCCGGAAAACTTCAGCGAGGCAAAACGAATAGCATTTTCGATGTACATATTTTTGTTTTCAGTGTTAGCTTATCATCCAGTAGAGTTCTCAATGGATGGATGGTATGTGACTGTCGTGGACTGTGTAACAACCTTGTTGAGTGCTTACGACTTCATCTGTTGCATATTATTACCAAAAATGTATATCATTCTCTTTAAGCCAGAGTTAAATACGTTAGCTAGTATACGCCAAGAAGTAACTCAGTTCTCGTTTGGATCAGGTTCTCTGCATGTGAATCCCATATTTCACAGCTCCATACAGTAGGGCCAAACCTAAGCAGAGTTTTTCGTCGAAACCCGAACCCCTTCCCTCTTTTTGAACCAAAAAACATAACATTAATCGCAATATTATATCTTGCTTTTCTTATAGTTTTACTCTGATACATAAATATAACACTCGACGAAAAATAAAGTAAAACATACTTGCCTGATCCGCGTTATTTGTTGTTAGTTGCTTGTAGTTCAAGTCGAAATAACTTTGGAGTCCAACCCTACTAAGAAGGTTAGCTAACCGATGGAACAAACTAGGAATGCTTTGTGCAGTAACATGAGAAATAGTTATCTTGCTGATTATACTTGTCTCAAGGATTAAGCACTAGAACTGTGAGACTGGGAACGGCTCATTAAATTACTTATCGTTTGATCGTACAATTTCTCCTTGGATGGCTGAGAAATACTAGAGATAGAGTACATGCGAAAAGTCCCGACTTTGCAAGCAATGTCTGTTTAGAAGTTAGTCGGTATATTATTATTATTATTATTATTATTATTATTATTATTATTATTATTATTATTATTATTATTATAGAAATTTTAATTACTGTTTTTTTTTTGTTTTGTTTTTTTTTAATGGGCTAAATTTTGTTCAGAGTGATATAGTTCAAAACGCACTGAAAGACCTGTTCTGTGTTCATCAGTGTAGGAGTGCGGTTTAAGCAATAGGCCATATTCGTATTCCCAGTATTGTACTGGAACTTGCTTGCTACTGATGCTAATGCGCGGAGTCTTTTCAAATGCAAATGACATCTATCTCTTTTTAATGATATTCCCCCGCGTGAGCCTCCATTGAAAGCTACTTCCAGTCCAATATCTGAAATACGAATATGGTCTACAGCAGAGCCTCCAACCAACACTAAACAACGTCAACAACATTCAATTTATTTAACGAGAAAAAAAAAAAAAAAAAGAAGATCGTACCAACCTGAAAATAAAATGCGTAACCGTGGTGAGTTGCTGCATACAAACTGATATGAAAACCTCAGCTGGAAAAAAATAGCAATTTTATACTGTTGGTTCAATCATGTTTCTCCGATCCGAATAAATGTGTTTCGTGCACTCGAGATAAAATTAATTTCATTGATCCATAGTTTAGATATGGATATATAGAGAGGATATTACACGGTGGCGAGAAGATATGGACTTTATGTTCGAGTGGCAAGAAAATATTGATTTTGCCACGAGAACATAAAATTAATATCTTCGAACTAACGTGTGATGTTTTTTTTATTGTATAGACATACTGATGACGGCGTTTTTGACGATTTTCCGAAGATTTCCGAAGATTCTCCAAAACTTGCCCGAAGGTCATACGAACGTCGCCGAACATTTTCCGAAATTTTCCGATGATATCCGAAGATTGCCGAAGACTTTCAGGGAAGACCCGAAGATGTTTCGATCATACACCAACGAATTTAAGTACAATTTAAGAGACAAACTTGATATCAGTGAAATCATCGATATCTTCACTGTGATGATGTGGAAAATACGCCACTCGAGTCCCAAATGTGGTTTCGTATGAATTTTACGAGCGAGTGGTGTATTTTCCAGTAAAACACGCGTGCCTATATAATAAAAGTGTATAATACAGCTAGTTTGAGTGTATTGATGGAGAAAATATCTGAGTCTGAATAAGGTTGCCTTTTTTCGTCAATTTGCAGTTATTATGCTTAAGCCGTGAGCATCCCATGTTCATCTACAAATGTACCGAAATATTTGATTTATGATTTTTGTTGAATATCACATATGGTCATCTTAATGCTAAATTTCTTCTTAGGTGTAGTTATAACCATATAGTTTTTTTAAAAAATAATAATAATTGACAGTTTGTTTGATGCACGGTATTTGAACACATTTCCAAGTTCTTCATTAAGAGCTGTTTTTAGTTCTGTGGGATAATTTGTAAAGTAGAAGATGTCTGTATCATTAGCTAAAATTGTAAATGTAAATTATCTCTTGTTCCCCAGGCTCTCGTATTGAGCAACGAATCTCGGTCAAAGTCAACCGCGGGAGAGATTGTAAACTTGATGTCAGTGGATGCGCAAAGGCTGATGGATGTAATGACATATATAAACATGGTGTGGTCGGCGCCTTTCCAAGTTGGAGTGTCGCTTTATTTCCTGCATCGCACGATGGGGTGGTCGATTTATTTTGGCCTTGCTGTGTTGGTGCTTTTCACACCACTGAATTTTTTGATTGGCAGGATAATCAATAAGCTGCAGGTATTATTCAACGGTACACTTAAATGAGATCAGTTAATGAAGTTACATTACATTTATGGTACGCCAAAAACGTCGAGGAAATTTGCGGAAATCTGTAAGGAGGCATAGAATAGAAAAAAAGAATAGCGACAACAACATTGACAACAACAGCAGCACCAAATAAAGCGCGATATCATAGTTGCTGTTGACAGTTGTCCATTGGATAGTGATTTATCTTGTGAATACTGTTTTTCGCCCTTTAAATAGCTGGACCAGGTTAAATAAAAATAGGGTGGGCTGTTGCTACATGGGGTGCTAGGGTCAGGGGGCTGCCGAACACTACGATGTTACTACATTTTACCATGACTTTGTTATTCGAAACCTGTGATGGAGGAACCCTTTTTTTCAGCTAGTTTCCGAAACAGTCAGGCTCCCCAAAAAGGGTCGGAAAACTGTGAAGGATATGTTTTTTTTTTTTTTTTGTCCTTCCTGTTTCAACTTGCATCCTGCATTATGTGGAGAATATCGCAACACAGCAATTCAATATTGAAATTACGTACAGAATAACTCTTGGCATTACAAGTTGTCTAATAGATCATTTTTCAGTTGTCTGCTCAGTGACCTGGCCTTTGTATGGCAGTGAGGCTAGAGCTGACCTTGTTTTGATACAGACCTCACTGCTTTTGTTGTGTAAAACAAGTTGTTCTGATACTAACTAGGTGCATTTACATGACAAAAGCAGTGAGGTCTGTATCAAAACAAGGTCAACTCTAGCCTCGCTGCCATGTCACTGAGCAGACAACTGTAAAATGGTCTATTCCACAACATAGCAAACCACAACATCCTCCCCGCCAACGGATACTGGAAGTATTTTAAGTATCTAATGAAGGTTAAAAGGTTAAAAAAAGGTGTTCTGCTTTTATGTTGCTGATCAATTCTCTTTACTTTTGTGGTTAGCTGAAGCAAATGTTAGAGAAGGATGAACGGATCAAGATAATAAATGAAGTGCTTAGCGGAATCAAGGTACTTTGAAAGGATTCTCAAAATCACGCATAAGCAGCTCAGATTGAATTAAGTATTTAGTAAGTTTTAATAGTTACATACTGAAGAAATGTAACCATCGAACAGCTTTTTGACACATTTTTTGTGTGTAATAAAGTCATCATTAAAATACATGCAATAAATTGAGGCGTTTAACCAGTTGACCACTATAAACAACAACATTTGAACATTTTTTTTTTTTTTGAGTTGTACCAGCTCTAGTTACTTGTACTGAAAAAAAAGGCCATAAAACAGCTGTAGATGAAGTTTCCAAGATTTCAATTCAGCTGTAGTCTAAATTTAGCTAGTTACGTCGACAAAAATATGTATTTAAAGTTAATATTTGGATAGCTTAGTTTGCATTCATATTAATTTATTCGAATATAACATAAACCTATTTGTTGTTGCTGTTTTTTGTCGAATGTATTCACCATTTAGAAATCCTAGCGCTTTTTATGCATTTTCAATTCTCCTGTAATGTTCTTGCTACTTAATTTTTCCACTTAGGTCCTTAAGCTTTACGCATGGGAAGAGTCTTTCTTGTCAATAATCAAATCTAAGCGTGCCAAGGAACTCAAGTTCCTTCTGAAATCCAGGCTGTGGAAATGCCTATTGGCCTTGATTTACAACAGCTCACCGACCATGGTAAGTATCATGTGGTGAATTAAACCTTTCCCAGATGACAGATGTTCAAAAGCTTTAGGAACAAACATAAAAAATAATGACAAATGACCTTTGTTCAACAAAGTTAGCGCATAGTAGAACAAGTAATAAACTACATATGACTCTCTAGATATAGATACCCAATAGTTTTAGTTGTAGTCTTAAAAAGTTTTTAACTTTTATTACTACTATACTGTATTTTGCTATGTTGTGTGATATTTTGAATAAAAAAAAAGCACGAATTAGTAGCAACCACTAAGTGAGGGGCGGAAACCGGGGTGAAAGGTAAAAGAAGTGGAAAGCCAGCTCCCCCTGTCCGATCCTCCCTCCCTTAGGAACTGGTCCTAAAAATTACCAAAGTTATTAACGTTATTTGAATTTTTAATTCAGTCCATCTCCATGCTTTACTGTTTCATTTTCAGGTGGCTGTCACAACATTTGCAGTGTATGTTCTCACAGGTCACAACCTAACCGCTTCCAAAGCATTTGTAGCCCTTTCGCTGTTTGGAATTATGCGTTTTCCCCTTGGGTTCTTTCCAGATGTGATTGCATCGTGTATACAGGTGAGTGCTGAAAAAACAAGCGGAACACTGAATTACGGCCACGCCAGAGTGTTGCAGCCTGGCTGAGGTTACTGATACAGTTGTTCTCAGTGCTTGTCATATTCTACCTTCCTCTTCACTGCAAAATAAATTAATGATTTGAGTTCACACGGCATAGCCAATACATCTTAAGATCAGTCTAATTTGTAAAATGAACGTTCATACTGTCTTTAAAGAGTTCCTTTTAACCAGTTTACATTGTTCACAGAGGAGCTTTGTCAGGAAAACCGAAATGGCTTTTCCCAAACGGGCCTTGCTTACTTGCGTCCTTGTGCTGCTTTTTTTTTCTCTGTTTTAAGGCCCGAGTGTCCATCAAGCGCCTAGAAGAGTTTTTAGATTTGGAGGAACTAGACCCCGATAGTGTCCAAAGGAAATCACGTAAGAATGAAGAAATAGGTAACCTGTAGGCATCTCGAGATTAATCCTTTCCGTCCGTTTACTTGAACCAAAACGTATTTTAAATTAGCCACTGTTTTTTACTCTCATGACCTGGGAAGACGTCGTTGCAGGCTTTGAATTATTGTGTTTCACATTGAAATAAAGACAGAGAGTAATTAAAGCCCTTAGTTGACCGGAAAAAAGCTGAGTGCTACGGCGTTCCAACGAAAGGCTATTATGTTGCACAATGAAGTATGGCCAAGCGAAAACTTTCTTGCAAACCCAATTTGTAATTGTTTGCTGGCATTTTAACCTGTAATGTTACTTCAAGAAGCCCGTACCCCTAGTATATGTCAATTTTAATTGTAGATACGTTTTGTAGGCTCTGGGGTAACTAAGACAAGATTGTTTTACCGTCTGTTCACGAAAGAGTTGTTTCAATAGTTTTTTAGCTGTTTGTTCTATTAGAAAGCAATTCAGTGTACTTTTCCCAAGTTTAGTGTTACATAATTATTGTTGCTTTAGCGATGTCCATTTTCAGAACTTACAGACAATTAAGATTATTCTGGGAATTTGGGTGAAATTTTGTCTACCATAGTTGCCCGCTAAGGCGTGAGGCGGCTGAAGTAGTACACTGAAATAAGTTGATATGTGGCTTGTTACCTGGGTTATTATCAACTGCTTGCTAACCGAGAGTGAGGTCTTTACGAGAAAATCTAAAACCGAGACGTTGCAGTATTAATCAAGCTTCCCGTATTAATCTTTTTCCCGTAAAGACCGAACGTCCGAGGTTAATATGTTTTTTTATTGGGTGGCTTTTTTCTTTGTTTCGCAGGCCAGTAATTGGCCCGTGGGCATAACAAGAGAATAATGCCTAGAATTAGCCAATCAGAGCGCGCGTTATATCGGCTAAAAACACAAGCCATATATTAAATGCCATTTAGCGATGAAAAATAATGATAATAAAGTGTTTAATCCTCTTTCACAGCTACCCTACTTACCTCAGGAATGGTCAGCGTTAGGAGTGGAGTGTTCGGCTGGAATAAGAAAGACGCGCCAAAACTTCATTGGTGAGGAAATGTTCATAAGGACAGCTTGAAAAGGATTTAAGAGAGATTATGGCTACCTGGGCTTCAATTATAAACTGATTACCTTGACCTTGTCTATCCTAAATAAAAGGATTGCAATACAAAAACAGTGCCAGAAATGGGAAGACCGTAATAGCCACGTGTAGCATTAATTGTCAGTTTTGAAAACAATGATGTTTTTATGTTTGAATTTTCTAATGTTTTACAGTTTGAAAAATAGTATATTGTATTGTAACTTTACTTCTCCGGACAGAAAATATGTAATGATCAATCATTTTATGGACAGTTTCTGAAACCGTCTGAAAAGTGTCATACTAGCTTTAATTGCAGTTGCCTAGTCTCCTCGAAAACGTTTTACGTTTGTTTTCTTTCTCTGTGTTCTTTTTTGTTTGTTCCAGTATCAATGTAAATATTCCAAGCGGTTCACTTGTCGCCGTGGTCGGTCAGGTTGGATGTGGAAAATCTACCCTGCTATCTTCTCTTCTTGGAGAAACGGATAAATTACATGGAGCAGTATTTGTGGATGTACGTAGCTTATAGTATTGTTTTGTGTATCCATTTACTGCATCTGTACGATCGATATCCTCTAAATCATTTGGATGATTACCTATCTGAGTGCTCGAGGATAATGGCAGGGCAGCAATTGTCTGAACCACAGACGTTACTCCTCTATCGTACTTTTTTCATGTCATTACGCGAAACATTTCTTTTGCCATGTACTGACCAAATGCAACGGCACCAGGCGCGACGTGGGAAAAGAAGTAACTGTTATTGTTTCTGTCCTGAAACAACTGCGGTTTGATCAGCTTTATTATTATGGCTTGTACTTTCATTCTTAAGTTAAGAGCTTAAAAGCAATGATTAGACATTATAAAGGCAAGGAATAACGGACAACTGCCTGATTCTTTAATTTACAGGGTTCTGTGGCATATGTATCCCAGCAGGCCTGGATTCAAAACGCAACTGTACGAGATAACATCCTTTTCAGCAGAGCTTTTGATTCCGCTCGTTATGAACACGTGATTGACGCGTGCGCTCTGAGAACAGATCTGGAAATTCTTCCTGCTGGTGACTCAACAGAAATTGGAGAAAGGGTGAGAAATAATGTTGTTTTTTTTGTGTTAGGAAAATAGAAACCAAACCATAACATAGATAAGGGAGGAATAGATAAGGGAGTTTTATGGGACTTGTGGACGTTTTCTACGAAAAAAAAATCTTTTCACGTTTCATCTTCTTTTGTTACATAATACATCAGGGTATAAACCTCAGTGGCGGTCAAAAACAGCGAGTTAGCCTGGCGCGTGCCGTATATTTCAATGCTGATATCTACTTCTTGGACGATCCACTCAGTGCTGTGGACGCTCATGTCGGAAGGAAACTATTTCAAAACGTCATCGGACCAACTGGAATGCTCCGAGAGAAGGTAAGTTACGGCGTACACATAGCATTGAACGTTTATGTCAAATGCGGGTCCAACGTTGCTATGCATAACGACAGAGATGAAGTTAAATTTCGAAGAAATGTCCTCCCAGCTTACACTTTCATAACGCTCCGACGGTTTATTCTACTCATAACTCCACACCAGAGGGGTGAGGGGAGCAAAGTCTTGGGCGAACCACATAGCGATGCATGGATACGGAGCGTGCGCTCATGTCCAAAAACGGTTGCTAAGGGAAAGAGTTCCCGAGCCCAGAATCAATCGTTCCTTAACTGCGCAACACCTGGGAAATTGTGATTGCAAAGACTGCGCCTTTCGCTTAAAACTTGCGTGAGGGGCAATTTGAAGCTGGTGGCCGCAAGATTTTCGTATAAACATTACATTCCCCCTTCTGGTTCAAAGCTAGCAATAGTCCAAACAATATATACACGCCTTTGGGACTCGTATTGACTTGTATTGTTTAACTATTTTTCGACATTTCAAATTAACAACGCCCCTGAAAAAGTAAAACTTCACAAAATTTTATTTTATTTTATTTTTTCCTTAGTACCCCAAATTCTAAGCAGTGTCTCATACAATGGACGAGCTGGACAATGCTTGTTTGTCTCAAATGTACTCTTTTACTTGGTAATTCGTTACTTTCAATGAAAACCGCAGGCATGATGAAGCGTGTTCATTGTTTTACCCGAACAACAAACAGAGCAGACTTTCACGTGACTCAATTTTGCGATTTCATGGCTGGTGTTTAAATTATCGGATACAAAACTGTGACGAAGTGTCGTCCCTTCTTCAACCTTTTAATAGTCCGCTTCCGGTTACCTTGTGCCTCTATTTTAAAACGACTCCTCGCGCGTACAAAACCTTTCATATAAAAATGAAAATATAACCGTAGGGGAAACACATTTTCATATGAATGGTTTCGCACGAAGACTTGAGGCACAAGGCAATGAGGAATTAGTAAATTGGCAGCCTAAAGAAACATTCTAACAATCATGCAATTTTTCCATCGCCAGACTCGTATCCTTGTGACGCATGGCATCAGCTTTCTACCTCACGTGGATCACATTATTGTCCTTCAAGACGGCTTTGTCTCTGAGGTATTGTTTTCTTAGCCAGTCGTTGCATCAGCAATAACTTTATCGGAATCACTTTCTTTTCTTTGAGTTATAAACGAGTTCGGCTTTTTTTTGTTTGTCTGTTTGTTTTTTTTTTTGTTTTTTTTTTTCTTAATCTTCAAGTGGAAAGTCTAAAGTCTAAAAACGTTTGGTGTCTATTTTTAAGTTTTACATTTTTTAGCCTTGTAATAGCATATTTTATTTTTTAATTGTAATGAAACCTTTTATACTTTTTATATGACATGTAAAACGCTTTTGAATATTTTATATAACTAGCACTATAAAAATGTATTATCATTATTATTATTATTATTATTATTATTATTATTATCATTTACTTGTGTTGTATTTATTCGTTATTTTATTTATTTTTGTTTGTTTGTTTGTTTGTTTGTTTGTTTGTTTCCTTTCGACAGGAGGGTACCTACACTGAACTTTTAGAAAACTCGGGCGCTTTTGCGGATTTTCTCCAAACGTACGGCTCGGAGGAAACTTCCGGTGGGTGTTTGAAAGTGGTTACAAGTTGCAAAGGACAATGAGACTTTTGTTTTGCCACGTGCTAATTGCTAACAGGAGAAATTAAGTCTTGCCGGACCACCGGCTGTGTGTTTGTGCAAAAACAGTCACAATATCTGTATTATTATATTTAAGGCTGCTACTATTTCTAGTAGATTTTTTCTCAGTTAAGAATGTAAAATAACACCTTTTGTCGTTGTTGTTGTTGTTGTTGTTGTTGTTTTGCTGTTGTTATAAAAAAAAGAAGCTTTGAAGGAAATTAATCTGATGTAAGTCTGTTTGAAATTTCTTTCTGAGGTATTTTCCATTAAATGAGTAACTTTTCCCTGACTAACAGTTTGAATCAGAGCTTTGCGAATATGTCCTGCAGGTTTAAGTTTTAGAACATCATTTACGCTGCTGGTAATATTTGTTGCTCGATGTTAGCTCTTTGATTTTTCTATACTGGTTAAGGCTGTCCATCCATCCATCTGCTTGCCGCGCCTTTTTCTGTATCGATGTGCGTCAGACTTTTGGTTAGTGGGATATTAAGTCATTTAGTCAATTGCGTTACTAATAGATTTTTATTCAAACTCTAAGACGTTCTTACACTTGTGAGAAAAATTGTGAGGTCTCAATTGAGCTGGAAGTTCTTATTGAAGTCGAAAAATATTACTGATCCTAACAGAAACGGACGTTTCCGACGAGAGCGAGGGAGACGAAGAAGTGCTCGAAGATTTATTTAGTGACATTAACATTGACCAAAGGAAGGAAAACGAAACCTTGGAGAAAAATTACAAAAAAGAGCAAGCGGAGAAGAGCAATGTTGGAAAAACGATCACAGAGGAAACATCAGAAACTGGAACGGTAAGTTGTCGTGGACTCTAGATTGTATTTTTGCATTTGCATTGTATTTCTTTTTGCGCAACAAAGAAACGTGATACAAGTGCATATATTATGAAAGATCATATATTTGAACTGCGGAGAAAGATATCAAGACATGATAGATCAAACGGAAATTGCCTCTGGAAGTTCTATAAAACAGTAATTACAGGGATCTTGCGATAGAAAACATTAATCTTGCAACTTATCCACCTTTGTTGTTGTTCAATAGGTTAAATTTTCAGTGTTGATGTCATACATCAAGTCCACTGGAGTACACTGGTTCTTATTCTCCTTGTTCTCTTTCACGGTCATGGAAGCATGCTCTGTTGGCACGGGAATATGGCTGGCTTATTGGAGCTCCGCAGAAGTCACAACCAATCAGCAAAGAGACTTTTATCTGACAGTCTATGGAAGCATCGGAGCAGGGCAGTCCTTTTTCATCTTCATGTACTCCTTGACATTGTTTTGGGGGGCTATCAAAGCGTCCAGAACACTTCATCGCAAATTGATAGTCAATATCTTGCGACTACCTATGACTTTTTTTGATACGACTCCTCTTGGACGAATAATGAACCGGCTGTCGAAGGATATTTATGGAATTGATGTGACAATTCCGCTCTGCCTGAGATCATTTTTGCAGATGTTTTTCGATGTCCTCGGCATGCTGGTTGCTGTGAGTTACGCTACACCGCTCTTCCTCAGTATTGTACCTCCGTTAGCAGCTTTGTACTTTTATTTTCAGGTAGGGGAAAATATGATAAAGACGTTATTGCGCAACAATGTGAGGCACGCAAGCTTTCTGAAACGCTGAGACAGCTCAAGCCTAGTACATGTGTGCATGCAAAATCCCAGTGCCAAATACATCTAAAACAGTTTCTTCTCATCGAGTCGCGTACCATTTGTTACATGTAGCTTTCAAATACTATTCACCCGAAGTTTTATCGTAGGTTCCTCGTAGCATAAATATAGATCATAGTTTTCTTGTTCACCTTCCTAATTCACAGTTTTAAGAGTCTTCTTCGGATCCTGAGCTTTCTCGCTTTACTTTAAACGAAAAAGGCTCCCGTTTAATACAGTAATCAATCCAAAATATATGTTTAGGTCTCCGCGAACTGCGCAAATGAAAACTTGCAGATGCGCAGTGACGTCACAATATGGCGGCTGACATTCCTTTTTTGGAAATAACCTTCAGAAAAGCGATTTTTAAAGTGGTGTTTGTTCAACTGAAGCATGACCAGGGTTAGGTCTATCTTCACCACTTTTAGCTGGAAAAATTCGCTTTGTGGTGTATTTTCTAGAAATCTTTGTTGTTTCTCTTATTATCATTGGTTACATCCTCTCAGACCTTTGAGCTTAGGCGGTTTGTTTTCCCTTTACAGACCACGTGGTATTCTCAAAAAGAGAATTGTTCTTTTATCCATTTGAAAACTGTTCATTCATATTCACGCGACCAAGACTTCTCAACTGTATCAGCACATTGGCTAAAATGAGGCACCACCCCCCCCCCCCCCCCGAGCTAAAAAAGTTTATCGTAGGTTTCTTTTTCCATTTAATCCAATGATACATATATCTACAAGTGCTCACTTAAATATTATATTTTATAGTAACTATTCATCTGTACAATTATTTAATTTTTCATTTACCGTAATCAGGGAAGTAGTCTGTAGTCTGTTACCTTGTCAACTTTCACCTCTCGCGCGTATTGTATTAAAATTAGTTAGATCAACAGAGGAAAAACAATGTCAAAAGTAGTCAAAACGTGACACTGAAGCAGGTACTTGCGTGACCATCAACCTTTTAAGGAGCGCTTTGATACTCTCGCGATTTGTACAATAATGTTTTTCCGATGTTAATCAAGGAAGACATAATTGTACGAACTGAGAGAGTAAATTGAACTTGAAGACATTAACGACCTTTTGGAATACGAGTCTTGGGATTCAACGAAGTACAGATTTTCTGCTAGTGGAGAAATTTAGTACCACGTTTATTACGGTAAACAGAAAATGCAAGATAGGTTTGTTTGCTTTCCAAAAATTTGCAGAACAATTAAGATCGATTATTAGGTTTACTGAGTAAACGCTTAAGTTATCTACACACTTTTACGGGAAAATGATAACAACGCGATCTGGTGGGATTTTGGTCGTTGGTAGGATAAACAACTGTGATGCTAAATTTTGGGTCTGACAGCAGCTCTTCCAAGATCTCCCATGAATGGCTCGATGCCATTCAAGAAAACAACAGCACAAACAACTCAAACAATGCCCCTGGCCCTAAAACAATAACAGCTGTCACACAAATAGAAATCACTAGCTTACGAGAACTATACCTCCCTTTAATGTTTCTTACGTTGGGTTATTGTGGTAATTGAGGTAATTTACTTAAGACACCACCCCCCCCCCTCCCCCCGGAAAAAAAAAACGATTATGTTTAGCTAAATTTACCCTAATTTCCAGTCATAATTTTTAACATGTCATGCAGCTAATAAGAGAAAATGCAATGTTTGTTTGTCACTCCAGAGGGTGTACGTTGCTTCATCGAGACAGCTGAGAAGGATCGAGTCAGTGAGCCGATCACCAATCTACAGTCATTTCTTAGAAACGATCAACGGTGCCAGCACCATCCGGGCATTTTCACAACAGGAGCGTTTCATCCGGGATAATTATCGCAAAGTGGACGAAAACCAAGTTGCGTATTATCTATCTATCTCCGCTAACAGGTAACTTCGTCCTTAAGCACCGAGTTAGTTTGATACCAACATGGAAACTACGGACAGTAACCGATAAGGAAAGGGAGAAAAACAGGTACATAGGATCACATGCACGAATTTGAAGGAAAGAGAAAGAACAGCCCTTCGGAACAATAATTGATTGCTAGCCTCATTTGCTAGACTCTGCTCATGGCAAAATTTAACTAAAGTATTTTTAATTTTTATTTTATTTATTATTTATTTATTTATTTATTTATTTATTTATTTATTTATTTATTTTTTGCAGATGGTTGTCTCTTCGTTTGGAGTTTATTGGGAATTGTTTGATCTTCTTTGCGGCATTGTTTGGTGTGATCAGCCGGGATAAGATTGGCGGAGGTCTTGTTGGACTTTCTGTGACATATGCGCTTCAGGTAAACAAACACACAAACAAACAAATAGTTTAACTCTTTATCTCCTAAGTGTGATTTCTTATAGGCTTAATTGAAAGGGACGCGTACGCATCATACTCAACTTCACGCCGTCGTATCATGGAAACCGTTGATATCTGTCTTAACGTGTCCAAGACTTATAGCTTTGAGAAACATTATTCAACAACCTGCCCGACCCCTTGCAGTATTTCAAAGTGTAATGTAGCTCTTATATGGAAGTCCCTGTATCACTCAGTTTTCGCTTGCAATACCTCTTCTTTAATATTTTAACAGATCACTCAAAAGCTTAACTGGATGATCCGAATGTCGAGTCAACTGGAAACTAACTTGGTATCAGTTGAGAGAGTCAACGAATACTCTAATATAACAACAGAGGTAAAGATAATGTCAGTTAAAGACAATGTCAAAGTCAAGTCGGGGAACAGAACACTTGATTTACCATATTGCGAGTAGCCTAAATACGAACCGCCTTAACTATTAACAGCTAATTCAACAATCACCACATGATTGTAAATTGCGGTAAAACATTATATCGTGGATATCGTGAAGCTATCTTTCCTTTAATAACCATATTTCTTCTCCTTGAGCGTTCCTCTAAGGGGACTTCTCCACAATCAACAAGTTGATCAAAGTGTCTGTGATAGCAAGGCGAATTTGAAGTGCTTCTGCGGAGAGCAGCGCCGAGCCTCTCAAATTATGTTTGAGAGCAGCCATCTTCCTCAAGAAGTACGTACATGTCGTGAAATGTTGATTAGCATCGAAGTGAACCTGGACTGATTAACTGAATAACGCGCGTGTATTAAGCTCGAGAAGTCTGGACTTGGGCACATGTTTACTTTCATTTTCGTCAAATTTCAGGCCGAGAGAGTTATTCCGGACAGTCGTCCGTCACGTGACTGGCCACAACAGGGAGTAGTCTTATTTGATAATTTCCAGCTGCGATACAGAGATGGGCTGCCTTTGGTGCTGAAGGAAATAAGCTTCATGATCAAGCCAGCAGAAAAGGTATTGTTGGTCAACGTTTTAAAAAATCCCATATAACACGTCCGAGCAAATTTGTAATAGACATGGTGAGGGTAAGAATTGACCCTCAAGCTAAGCCCTGTGGATAAGGCTTCACCCAGTCTTAGTTCTTGGGAAAAAAATGTTTGAACAGTGTTTAACAACCTTGTTGGGATGATGTTGGATGATGTTTTAGTATCATCATTCGAACGGAGGTTCAATTTACGGCGTACTTTCGTGCAACATGTTCAAGCATTTGAAAATGTTATAGCATGTGGTGTCCATGATGCCGCAGCACTATGATGCTGTATGATAGTCGATCTAAAATGTTGGGACTCATGATTTAGTTAGCTATCATACACCTTATACTGCACTGAACCGCGTTGCTCGTCTGGTACCGTAATGATTCGATTTAGCGCCCCACTTTCCAGTAAGCGTACTCTCCTGATAAGCACTCCCCACTGAGTGCCGTTTTTTTATTAAGTGCACCTATTCCAATAATCACCCCTTTTCAATTAGTGCCCCCATTGGGTAAGTGGCATTCAAAACAACGACATATATAGAATAGACTGATTAGACGAGAATCTAGCGTGCTTTCACATCTGAACGTCATATTGAACATACTGACTTGGAATAATGAAGCATGCAGTTTTATGAACCTAAGAGCCCCTATTATTACAGTTGTTGAGTTTAAGTTCCCCGTAGTTGTTCGTCAAAGTCCTGTATTGCATTCAAACGTTTATTTAAAAATAGAAAACAAGCGCCCCGTTCCTATAGTAAGCTTCGTCCCCTCTCCAAAAAGCGCCCTCGATTAACCTAACAAAAGTAAATTAGCGCCCGGGAGCTAACATAATAACTAGAGCGGTTTTCAACTGAGTGTCGGAAAAACAAAACCAAACTAATTACTTACCAATTAGACTACTCAGCCAATCTCAAACCGAAGTAAAACCAAAACCAAAACCAAAGTAATTGCCTGATTACTTTCCACACTCAATTGAAAACCGCTCTATTACGGTACTTTTTGTGAAACCAATATCCAGGGTGATCGAGATCAAGATTCTCCTTACCGTATTCATAAATACCAGGGGATAGGTGATGAGAATACGGCTGTTCATCAAGAACTAGAACCTCAGTTTGTTAACATTGATTAGTTTTGTATAGTGTCCTTTCGACTACCCTCCTCTTACATTCAACAGATCGGCATTGTAGGTCGTACAGGAGCGGGAAAGTCTTCTTTGGCTTTAGCATTGTTTCGTATTCTGGAGAGAGCTGGTGGAAAAATTGTTATTGATGGTGTTGATATCGCTACTATTGGACTGCGAGACCTCCGCTCACGACTCACCATCATTCCGCAGGTATGAGTTAAAAATTTCCCAACTATGTTGTCAGAACTTCCTGCCAACTGGCTTAATTTTTAATAATTAACGATGGGTCCAACGTGTTTTAGGGGACCAGAGAGGGACTAACATGTAAACGTCCTCTAACTCGTGCATATGTTTTCAGTAAACAACATTAACAATCATGAAATGACGCCAGCATAAACTTCTTTGTGTCGAATCATCTCGCGGGTGATTCTTCAGTGGGAGACCAACTGAGATCGTAAAAAAATTAAGATCCGGTTTAGGCAGCGTCCACAGTACGCCTGAGAAATCTGAAAACGCAGTTTTATTTTTATGGTTAGGCTTACCATCCATACTGATCCGTCACGGAAACGGTGCTTTTCGAAAACGCTCTTCAAACCGGAAAAATTTGAAAGCGCCGGCTTTTTTAATTTCGTTTTCGTGTGGAAGGAAACATTTTTAGAACGGAGCTTTTCGAAAACTATGTCGCGATGTACGTCGTGCGAAAACGATATCATGCGACTTCCCTGACCGAGTTTTTCTGAAGCACAAATCCAAAATGATCGGTGATTGCGTCGGTTACGTTTTTAAATTCCCACGGCGTAGTGTGGATGTAAAACGTTTGATGCGTTTTCAGAGCGGAACCTCTGGTTTCAAATTCCTCCGTTATAGTATAGACGGGGCCTAAATGTCGTGTTCTTACAGGATCCCGTGTTATTTTCTGGAACTCTCCGTCTAAACTTGGACCCGTTTGACAAGTATACTGATGAAGAGTTGTGGAAAGTACTGGAAGTGAGTCACTTGAACAGATTTGTCTCAGGTTTGAATGGAGGACTGCAACACATCATAGCAGAGGGAGGAGAAAATTTGAGGTACAAATTTACATAAGACACGTGATTGAGAGTATTATATTTGCTATACATCTGAGGGACGCATAACTCCAGTTTACACTGTCGGGTTCGTCGGGCAATCTTTAGGCTAAGCAGGTGGGGTTAAGGTAACGTAAGATCGGTCGGTTTATTTATTTATTTACTTTTTCAATAATCTCCTTCGCCTCCGCGAAAAAAAAACCCTGATCGCCATCCGATGGTACAAATTTGTTTTACCGTAAATTATTAATCAGTGGCAACCTTTTTAGATTTTACTTCCGGTATATATTAACCTGTCTGGCACGGTTGGCTTGAAATGTTGAATACTCCTGTTTCCACTCTGATACACTAAACTAACAAACGATGGTAAATTGAATTTGCTAGAATTATTCTAAATTTCTGCAACACAGGAAAGATATCTAATCAAATATCGAGATGTAATCTCTCTGACTGGATATTTATATCGCGCGAAAAACCGCAAGCGAGATGGTCGACAAACATCGTTCAATTGCGATTAGATCTGTCTTTCGAGAGGGGTACGTTAAAGAGAGCGCGACAAAATATTCCCTCGCTTAATTAAACCTTCACAATATTTTGTTTATTTTTCTTCAGTGTTGGTCAGCGGCAGTTGGTGTGTTTAGCGCGTGCGCTGCTCCGTAAAAGTAAGATCCTGGTTCTCGATGAAGCCACGGCCGCGGTGGACCTGGAAACTGATGAGTTCATTCAGCAGACGATTCGGCGTGAGTTTGCTGACCATACAGTGCTCACGATTGCTCACAGACTGAACACTATAATGGACTATGACAGGTAATAACATCCTTTTAAACAACTCGCCGTCAAACAAAGAAAGTCAATAATTCGACCTGAATAGTCTTTGCTCGCCCCTAGGCCTTTTCAGAGTTTGTCCTGTCCTCTCTTTCAATATGCTAAAAAGGTGGCTCTGTACACTTTACACATACATCAGAGAGGGGGTTGGGTAGCAACTCGTAAGGTCTCACTTGAATGGCTTGATACCCTTTGAGAGGACAATAGAACAAACAACAGAAACAATGCTCCTAGCCCTAAAACAATAACAACTGCTAACAAGTACAAGAATTACAAGTTTACGAGAGCTGCTACACCTCTGAGAAACATTTTACGCCAGTCTCAATTTGAAACATAAAAGAAGCTAAGTAAGTAAGTAAGAACTTTATTTAAGTGTCAATGTATTTAGCCCATGTGGGCTGATGGGAGACACTGCCCACTATATAATAGACTGATATCACTGACTTGTCCCAAGTCGTCTCCGTTAGGGATAAATTCTCAGATTTGATGATAGTTTTCAGACAAGAGAAGGGTAAACTGTTGTTCTTCTATCGTGCAAAATGAAAATGATTTAATTGAAGCTATCAATATTAACCCCCATTATACCGAGAAGGGGAGGAAGAGGGGAGGACGGAGCGAGGCTAAGGGTCAAAGTTTTAACAATTTTGAACGCTTCTATGACTTGAAAAGCGTTGAAGAGTAGAACTCCAAATTTGAATAGTACTTTTTGCGGAGCAATTCAACTGATTTCTTTTTGTGATTAAAGGAGCTCAGTCATGGTATTTTGGGTTTTGTGGCCACGTACAAAATTATCTAAATTAACTGGAAATAAAACACCAAAGAGATAATAATAAATTTAGGCTAAACTTTTCAAGAGGTGCAAACCGTGACGTAGCTCCTTTAAAAAGTCTTTAATAATTCTTAAAACAAAGGGTAAATAAGCCGAAATTTAAAATTGAGATACTTTGGTCCTTATTTTCAGGGTGATGGTCCTTGACAATGGATCAATCGTGGAATTCGACTCGCCAATCAAACTACTGGAACAACGAGGACTCTTCTACGACATGACACGCAACGCGAAGCTGAACGTTTTGTCCATCAATTAAAACAAGTGACGCGGGGCAGTTGGTTCTGTGTGGTACTCGACAGATATTTCAGGTCCTAGACATCTGGAAATCTTTCACGACAACTAGTTCGTCATCTTTACTAATCTCGCTCAGATATGGGAATGACATTACTACTTTACCTTACATCTCTGAGTTCGGTTCGTTGCGAAAAGTGAAGACGAAATAAACTGAAAAAGTTGTTCGCTACTCTCACTGTTATGAAGGTTCCGGCAGTGGGGTTAACTGTTAGTCGTAAAACAGACAAAAATTTATCCGTTATTTAGGCGCAAAAATTAGAAACTTTTAACCGTTAGCCGTGAAAAGCAATTTTAGCCACGAAAGTGAGCGTCTCTAGATCTGTTGTCAAGACTTTCTTGAGTCTGGTCTTGTGGCTTGAAAGCTATAGTAGTCTACAGTTCTTAAAACAATATTTTTTACGTCCCGGAATGGTCGTAAAATCTTGAGGTGGCGGAACACAGTTTACGCGCACCCTTTTGCTGGTGGAATTCAGCGAGCGCTCAAGGATTGCAAAAACAAACATGCCGTCAATAGAGCGATCATTTTATTTACTCAATACCCCCACTATCTGTGCTATTTTTCTCTATTATTGAACGCAGTGTATTGATAGCTTTAGTCTTTTATTACAAAGATATATTAGAAAAGCTAACGATGCAAAGGACCCAGCAATTCTCAGCGTTTTCTTTGTTACCGTTTGAACCCAGTTAAATGCAGGGCATGCGCGGTTGCTCGAAAAATTGAGACCGATTGCTTTTGCAGAAACTTGCCGATTTCTAACGATCCAATAGTTAGAATTTCAAGAAATTTAGCAAGAAAATAGTGCAGAAACTACGTGAATGATCAATCCAAAAAACTCTGAATTTTGACATAGGGAATTTTTAATAATACAGAACATGCAGTGAAAACGATTTACGGCGAATTACGAAAATCTTCTATGTCAAAATTTTATTAGAGCAGTGTTGACAGACGGGATTTAATGTCAACTCGTAGTGGGCAAATGATGAAAAAAATACAACGACTGGATTTTTTGTAAATAAACAAAAACCATTTTTCTAAGCCTTGTTTACCAGCCCCGTTGCCGTGGCAACAGCACACACCTTAGCCAAAATGCGAAAATAAACCCTTCTGTGGTTAACCTTGACCCTTGCAAAAAACGGGTGCCAAAGCATAAATAGTTTAAAAGTAATGGTGAATTAGGCATAGGCACTTGAAAGCTGTGTTCGGCCACCTTAAATATGTTGTAGAGAAGTCAAAATAAATTATTAACTTTTTTAAACAATGGAAGTTAATTGTTAACTTCTGAACACAATGGTAATAAAATTCCAATTTCTGTTAACCGTAAGCAAAATAAATTAAACTAAATAAATAATTTGCCCCTTGGGCATGCCATAATAGCTATTTGAAACAACATAGTTCGAAATGGCCGCCGTATCGCCTAAAAGGTCTATTATACAACTTAACGAAGTCTTTCTATTACAAAGGAGCTCAGTCAAGTAGTTTGAGTTATTTTGTCCACGTGAAAAATTACCTTTAGCTCTCGGTACAAGAGGAGAGGGGGTGATGGAGCCTCTCCCCTGGGTTTTCGTTCTGTTAAGGCACAGCGACGTAAATTTAATTGATAAGATAGCCCTGAGCTTCCTCTACAAGATGATACGAGTTTTGGTTATGACGGCATGTGACCCGCCCTCTTGAATCTGCCATCTTGGATTTCACTATTTTTTTCAAAAAGTCAAGATATAACCGAAATTAATGCAAACTCAAGCCAAAATGCTTATAAAATGTACAAATTGGTGAATTTCAGCAATTTCATGAAGAAAACTGGAAAAATACAAAATTATGTCAAAACATTTTATTTTTGGCAAAACCTACATGATATTTGCAGTCGCCATGGCAACGTCAAAACTGATAGATACACAAACGACATATCAGAATTTTCGCAGAGGAGGAATGAACAGCTACTGAAAGTTTTAACCCCTAGAGTATATCATCATTTCGATACAGTCGAACCTCCGGTTGCGACCATCTCTCGTAAGCGACCACCTCTTCTCAGCTACCAGTTTTCCAAAATACCAAAAGTTTTCAAGTCAAATAACTATATTTGGAACCTCTTATAAGCGACTACCTCTCGTAAGAGACTGCGACCACTTTTAGAGCTAAAACTTTAATTTTTTTGTTTTTGTTTTTAACCTCCCGTAAGCGACCACTTGACAGATAATAGTACAAAAATTGCATGATAAAACGTTATAACATTATCGCATTCCTTGGTAGCAAGAGACGGAAATTTCTCATTTGGAAGTGCTGGATTTTTTTCCTCGAAATTGACTTTTCACAGGAATAAAACGTTTAAAACAAGGGGTAAGTCTCTGCAGTTTACCATATGCTAATGAGGCCAATTTTTGACCCAATATGGTCTAAGCTCTCGTAAACGACCACCTCCCTTAGACGACCACCTAGGCTTGACATTTTGGGTGGTCGCTTACGGGAGGTTCAACTGTAATTTGAAAACATCTTGTAGGGTTGGTGGCAACCACCCCCCCCCCCCTCCCCCTTGTACGTCCGACGGTTACATTGAAGGAGGCCTGAAAATAGTAGTTTACTAAGATAGTAAAACACCAAAGAGAAGATAACAAACCATAAAGGAACAAAGACTGTTAAGGATGGAGAAGATTAACACGGATTAATAAAAAATTTAAGCTAATTTTGTCAAGATTGCACAAAGCGTGATGTAGTTCCTTTGAGGACCAAGTAGCAGCCGCACACTATTCTCACTTTAATACTTCAGCTGTCAAGCTCCATGATCGATCCCAAAATTTAAGGGTCACATTATTCTACTGAATTCAAACAATGGCTCTAACAAGGTGGATAATCCGCTATTTTATTCTCTATTCTACGAAGGCGAGATGGTCGACTGTTTAGACATGTTGCACTTTAATTTGCCAACCTTTTCACGGTTGTTGAAGCGATAATAGATAAAGGCAATAATAAAATATTCAACAAGGAGAAAAAGATTTTTTCAACATAATAGACCAATTTTGATATATCAAAATACTGCCTAAAACAATAGACCTCAGTACGAGACTCTGGGGAATAACTACAGAGTTATTGGGGTTTATTACTCAGAGCCTCGTGCTGAGGTCTATTGTATTAGGCTGAATTTTTATATATCAAAATTGGTCTGTTAGTGGCGTCATGCCACGGACATAGGAGTACAGGCTTGGAACAACTTTTAACTTGCATTGCAATGTTTAGTGGAGAAATGTGGAATGTGTTTCTTTGCAATTTTTGTTTCTTTTCTTTCTTAAAACGATATTCAAGACTTCAAAACTAGGCTCTTCCAACAAAGCCAGCTCACTATTGTGAGATCAGTTGTTTTTATCACTCCACCCGGCGTTTTTTTTTTTCCCTGAAAACATAATTTGTAGGTCTTGATATAAAGAAACAATATTAAGCCAAACTAACCCTCTCCCAATCCCGCCCCAACTCCGTTCTATCCTCGCCCGACCTCGAACACTTGGAACTCTGACTTCTAAGAATACAGATCGATCTTAACTTGATTGTAACATAGATCTCCCTTTCTGCCATCACCTTATAGAAATCCTTGGCCCGTCATTGCCACCAACCAAATTGTTTCTGGCGCGAAACTACTCCCGCTTTAAATTTCCATTGCAAATTATTCAAAGTGCACGTGCTGATGACGATAATTATTTATCTAATGTTTAGTTATTCGCCATCACCTTCGTTGGTTCTCACTTCATCCACGGTTCTACAAAAAGAGAAAGAAATGTTCGCTAACGCAAGCTTGTTAAACATGACGGTTATGGCGTTAGTACAAAGATACAGATATGCTTCGTGTTTAGGTAACGATTACTGGACCTAAACTATGAACGACGTATTTCACGTGAAGACAAAGTACACGCGTGGTTAATCCTGGCGGTTTGGTCGAGATTGTACGGCTTGAATGTAGCTTTCATGTCTGTGGTTCATGTTCAGTCGGGTTGGCACAGCAAGCGACGCCATTTTTGAATCACTTCCTACAAATTTGTGCAACAGTATGAGCAGATTTTTCTCTATTCAGGTAAATACATGAGCTGTTTTATAGCGAAGGTTCTCTTACTTCTAAGTCTGGCTGAAAATATCGTTGAGACAAATTGATTTACTGCTTCGAGTCTGAGACCGCTCCTTCCTTTGTCAGTAAGAAAACATAGATTGACTTTCGAGAGTCCAGGCATCACATGCAAATGGCGTTAAAGCTGCCGCTATCTTAGCGATCATGAAATCTCGAGATCAAACAATTAAAACTGGATATCTTTGAAGTCAAGCAATTTAAATTCGGTGCCACCATATTCATTAGACTTTTATATTATAAAAGATGTCCATTTTTATTGATGGAAAACCACAAATAACCGTCCACCTATTATTATCGTCTACTTTTGCTGAAAAAGTCTTTTCAAATTCTGTCCCTGTGTTAAAAAAAGAACACTAAAAGTTATTACAATATTTTCTCCGTCTGTAAAAAATCAGTGTGGTAGGCCAGTGGCTATCCCATAAAAGCTTGGGGGACTGACAGATTGACTTATTGACTACATGCATTTGACTGTTTGATGAATTGATTGATTGATTGATTGATTGATTGATTGATTGACCGACCGACCGACCGACCGACCGACCGACTGACTGACTGACTGACTGATTGACTGATTGACTGATTGACTGATTGACTGATTGACTGATTGACTGATTGACTGATTGACTGATTGACTGATTGACTGATTGACTGATTGATTGTCTGATTGACTGATTGATTGATTGACTGATTGACTGATTGACTGATTGACTGATTGACTGATTGACTGATTGACTGATTGACTGATTGACTGATTGACTGATTGACTGATTGACTGATTGACTGATTGACTGATTGACTGATTGACTGATTGACTGATTGATTGTCTGATTGACTGA
This sequence comes from Orbicella faveolata, assembly GCF_042242905.1. NCBI lineage: Eukaryota > Metazoa > Cnidaria > Anthozoa > Scleractinia > Merulinidae > Orbicella > Orbicella faveolata. The sequence goes on from NW_028301553.1 coordinate 13,020,934, forward strand.
TTGATTGATTGACTGATTGACTGATTGTCTGATTGACTGATTGATTGATTGACTGATTGATTGATTGACTGATTGACTGATTGACTGATTGACTGATTGACTGATTGACTGATTGACTGATTGACTGATTGACTGATTGATTGTCTGATTGACTGATTGATTGATTGACTGACTGACTGAATGAATTGATTGACTGGCTGACTGACTCACAGACTGACGGACAGACGGATGGACGGACTGACAGACTGAATTAATGAACGATTTGCTGATTTCCCTAGCAAATGACTGCCTCACCCATGTGACTAGCCCGCTGATTTATTGATTGATTGATTGATTGACTGATTAGTTGACTGACTGTTGGTTGGTTGGTGAGTATAGTATAGTATAGTATAGTATAGTATAGTATAGTATAGTATAGTATAGTATAGTATAGTATAGTATAGTATAGTATAGTATAGTATAGTATATCTTTATTGCGCCTTACTCTCCAAAGGGAGGTATTGGTCTGTTTACAATAAAGGTTTAACATTAACTAGTACAATAAGAAATAACATTCACTTGATTCTTTTATAATTCAAATAAAATTAAATAAAAATTATAATGCTCATTTCGTTTGTAAGTTGAGAATCTCTTTTCTCTTTTTAAACATTAAGTTGATATATTTACCTATTATTTTTGATGTAGCTCTATTGTCAGCTCTAAGTAAGTTCTCTCGTTATCGCTCAGATTTGTGTAAAGTGCATCTTTGTTTGAAATGTGAGAATGGAGCTCACCTCTTATGGTAGCGTACCCCTGGAAATACATTTAGAAATGCTGTTCGTGTTCTACGCAATTTTCTTTGCATACTAAGCATGTGAGTGAGTGAGTGACGACCTGGCCCCCTGGCCCCCTGGCTAACTGACTTATTGCTTTCACATGTGACTGACAGGGTGAGTAATTAATTGATTCACGCCTTGCTTAATTGAATGACTGATTTCGACTGACTGACGGACTGACTAACTGACTGACTGATCGGCTGTCTGACTGACTGACTGACTTCTTGCCAGCTGCCTGCTTGAGGGAATGCTTGACAAATTCATTGGTTGAATAATTGATCGATTTTCTGCTGTATTGATAAGGTTGATTAACTAAAAAGCTTATTGACTGAATACCGACTGACTTGTTGATTGATTTATTGCCTGCTTGATTGGTTGACCAATTATTCGAACTGACCAACCGGACTGACTGACTGACTGACTGACTGTCCACTCTCTGTTTGCTCATTTTGGCCAAAATAGAACTGTTGCTAGAACTTGTCTTTTATTCATTCATTCATTCCAACCAAGGCAATGACTTCATTGACCTCAACGTACGAACATCACACAAGTTTCACCAACAACCTCAAAGCATACATACATCTGCATACTTTATGGAGTAAACATCTGCATAATAAGAGCTGTAACTTGCACGTGCACAGGGCATTTACCAGTAAGTGTTTCTACCTTTTTTTCTGTTGACGTACATGTAAGAAAAAAAAACCGGGACATTTCAAACCACGATTATTAACTTCTCAGAAAGTTGTTCTGTTTAAATTTTCTCTCCTCCAGTTTGGATGCTGGCCTATTCTAAACTCCACAAATCATTGCATCTGAAAACTTGCCAGGGAAAGGGATAGGCAGTTGGGAAGGGAAGGGACAGGGGTCAGTGCTGTACTAAAATACATGAAGGATATTTTTTTCAGAGATTTCTCTATTGCTTTAACATGCACCCAGTGACATTTCAATTATCAAACTACAGCTCAGGTTTGATAATAATAATAATAATAATAATAATAATAATAATAATAATAATAATAATAATAATATAGATTTAGCCAAGGCTAAAAGCGAAGCTCTGGGCCGGGTTGTTCAAAGCCCGATTAAGCTAACCCAGGTTAAGCGAGAATTTTGATTTGAGTTTTGTAACTTTGCGGTGAGATTTTCTGCTTTTATTGTTTGGCCTTCTGTTTTGAGTTGGAATAATCTCAAAATACACAAAACACGAGCAGTGAAAAACATCTGTATACAAGAAAAATTATATTTCGGTTAACTTTAATCCTGGGTTAGCGTTAACCGCCTTCCGAATAACCCCGCCATGATCGTTAAATCTGTTACATCGCAAGTGTTCCGTAATTGTGTTTGTCGATCGATTGCATTTTTTGTCGGTCCCCAAGTTCAGAGGACTTTAAGTTGCTCATTTCAAGTTCATTTATTCCGGCCTGGGTCAATATTACTCCTTAAAATGAAAAGGAATTTCTAGCCTCAGGCTTCAGAGTTAATGTCTTGTTCAGAATCATTTATCCCAACAAGGAAAATCATGGCCTGTCTCAAGGCTAACATTCTGCTGTAAAAACACTGATTGATTGCTCAAGGAATTAGTTTGTTTTGGTGGGGTAGAAATGTTTGGGTAATCCTTTAGGAGGTTATGAAATTCTTAAGACTCTGAAGCAAAATTTTAAGAGAAAAGAATTATTTGCACATTGTTTTTATGGAAGTTTAGCAAAAGTCATGTACAAAATACTTACTAGTTACATATTTGATTTGTAGGCAAGTTGTTAGAGACATAAATCACAGGATCAAGGACCGGGGACCCATGATCGGGAACCCAGGACAGAGAACTCAGGGCAGAAGACCCAGGACAGAGGACCCAGGACAGAGGACCTAGGACAGAGAACTCAGGACAGAGGACCCAGGACAGAGGACCCAGGACAGAGGACCCAGGACAGAGGACCCAGGACAGGGAACCGAGGACTCAGAACAAAGGATCAAGGAGCAAGGATAGGACTGAGACAATATTGATGAATGTAGGTGCTCGATGGCCGAAATTGCAAGTATTACGACCATGTTTTGACTTTGTCAACTCTTCTTTTTCAAGCGTATGCAGGCTACCGTATATCATCATCTCTAGTCTGAAACACGGCAAACTGGATATTCGATGGGAGTAACCGTTAGTATGTGCTAGATTTGGTCAAGAAATGGAGCGAGCGAAGGAGAGACACTGGAGAGAACCATGCGACGAAAGCATCCTGAAGAAATTCACAAAACCTTCAAGGTAGGTTTTGTATCAATTTATATTTCATCAAATTCGTTGGCCAAAACCCTATTAATTAAATGTAGGTAACAGACAAGATGATAAAAGATACTTTTGAAGCTGATTTTCTCTCTCTAAAGCCTGTTTGAGCCAAATACTAGAGCCCTCAAAATGACCAATTTGCCCCGCGTGTCTTCAGCACCCATGGCCAGAATATAGTTTTCCCCAAATTGATTTTCATGATGATATTTAGAAACGTCAATATCTGTGTAATCTCTGACGCTAATTTGGTTTATGTGGAAAGAGTACTTTCGGAGAAATTACGAATATGGTTGTGCTTGTTTTTCCTGCTTGACAAAATGGCTGACAGGGAACACAGTAAGACGAGCATTTTCTTCTTGTTTATAAAACCCAAAATATTTTAACGGTAAATTTTACAAACTGGGAGAGTGGCTCTATCATCTGTATGGATTTCATTTGATTTGGTTCACATGCACCCGAGAACCAGACTCGTTTCCTTTTACTTTTTGAGAGTGGAACGTTTGCTCAAAACATGGTCCTGAGGCCGACGTCATCTAGTGCGGTTACCATGGCAACGATACATCTGCCGATCCAAATATGGTTGTTTTTGTTTATCCCCCAAGGTAACCTACCTCCACACAAAAATTGAAGTGGGGTTAAAATTTTTCATTTCCAACTTTGCTTCAATTTCCTGGAGAATTGCTCTTAAAAGATTACACGGTATTCCACAGACGTCTCTCTTTTAATGTTAAAGGCTTCCTATTCGGACATATAAATTTACAAAAGCTTCGCTCTCCTAAGACTGCAAAACAGTCCTGTTCTCGAAAGTGACCTAACATTTCTTTGCCTCTCTCCTCCCTTGCGGTACGTTCGCATCGACTCTGACGATAAGGGGGAGTGTGAGGAACCGTTATTTCTCGGGGAGGGTGAGATGACAGATGCTGTTGTCGTTCTTCTCAGAAAGAGGATGAGCGGGAAGTACACTTTGTTTAAGGTACGCCACGATGTCTTGGCACAGCGGGTTTCCGTTATAGGTACATTACTTGCAAAAAATTGTGGACGGTAAAATTTCGAACGTTTTATTTCGGACACTTTTTGTTTCATTTTGGACAAATTTCAGACAAAAATTTCGGACAGTTTGCTGAAACATAGCTGAAGTAAGTTTACGCCAACAAAACACAAATTAGACTGAAAAAATATATATGAAAATGATAGTTTTACTGCGCCCTCGAGATTTTACAGATACACCATCAAGCCATTGCGTATTTCAAGCCTTGTCTCAACTAGAGTTCGCTCCATAAAGTCGGGCATCAGTAAAGGAAATTAAGAGCTCTGGCACTAGTTGAAGCTTAAGAATTTCGGACGGTTTTATTTTCGGGCACTTTATTCGTCGGAAATAATTAAAATCGTCCAAAATGTTTTGCAAGTAATGTTTGTTGCTGTCGAGATGCTCAAAAACCAAAACATATCTAGTCCGCAGGAAACCTATTCAATCGATAATGGTTATATTTCCTGCGGGTTCTTATCTCCCAATCACATTGCCAGTAACTCTGGAACAAAGAAAGCATCAAGTTTTCTGATCTTTTCTAAGTTTTGCTTTGTTCTGTCTCGCAGGAGCCACTGTACTTGGACATGTGTGTAATTTACAGAGATTGTGGTAAGTTGAAAAAATAGGTCCGCAATGCGTATATTTATATATAGAGATAGTCTTATTAGAAAAAACTGTTTTAATTGAGCAATTTGTAAGGGTTTAATCTCAAACTTATCAATAATTCATTCGACTTAATAAATAGGGGAGATCATAACCGTGACGTTGGTTGTGACTTCCTCTGAAAAGATATATCATTAGAGACAGTGGCTCACCACATTTCCAAACTTTTCGAAGTTCATCAAAATACTCTACTGTGAGTCGTATTTTCAACTTTCCTCTCAATATTTGGAAATGTGATAAAACACGGTCTCTCTTGTTTGACATATCACATGAAGTATCGCCTCTCATTGGCTGCATACTGTTTTATTTTGCTGCAGAGCGGAAGGACGCCTTTGAGATCATGTCAGTAGGCAAAGAGACGTACGTTTTCAGAGCATCTACCAGTCGCGAGTATCGAAGATGGCTGAAGTATCTTAGGCTTGAAGCAAAAGAACTTGGAGGATGGAAGAGACGACGTCACGGACTTCCCAATATCATGATCAAAAATCTGTAGATCTATTCCTGTAATGATAGTATCCATGTAAACATTTGCTTCAACAAGTTGCAACCTAAACAAGCTGCCTGACAGCCCATATTTAGGTCGTCACGCAACGCTTCTTAACTGGGAGAATCGTTGCGTGACAATGCCTTCAGAAGGAGACTACCTCATGACGAACAGATTGAAAAGTATACATAGAACAATCCCTCACGTACAACCCTTACTAGTCGTTTCTTTTCCGACCATCTCGAAAATCGCGGAAACGCAAAAAGCAAAAACGATAGAGAAAACAAACAAAGTCATGTCACTTGTCGCTTGTCACTTGCTAAAGAATATAATATATTTTGTGACCTTGCCCCATATACATTGCGCAGAGAGAATTGTAAAACAGAAAAATGTAATATATTGTACAAATTTGTCATCCAAAATAAATTATGAATAGATTATCATGATAACTGCATAAGTGTCTCATCTTCGAGAACATGTGCAAATAAAAGACGCTTCCGATCCTACCAAAGTTAAAAAAGTTTGACGCCTTAAGCATTTCGATATTTAATTAAACACCTTTAAAATTTTTCAAAATAAACCCAACATATGAATCACAGCTTTTCTTAAATGGAAGAGGTTTATCTGCATGTCTACTGTGTGAAAGCGTCAAAGCTACAGCTCATTATGATTAGCAAATATATCGCCGTTTGAATTTGTGAGTATCGAGACAAAACGGGTCCAGCTCCAAAATGACGAGATTGGGCTCTCTGAAGCTCATCGACCCAATGACCAGTTTCTAATGTTTTAATATCGTGTTTTAATTCATCCGAGTTAAAGAGGTTTTCCCGAACAATTGTAGGGCGCTAAAAGGGAAGTGCATATACATTGTAATTCGCTAGAAATATTGGGAAATTAACAATTAACAAGCTAAACGGGAGCATTCAAAATGCTACAGAAAATCCACGTAGTACAAGACGGCAAAATTCAATTTCATAACAAAAGTTGCGAGGAAACGTGCGTGGGAACAACAGAAAGTTAGATACAAAATAATCTCTGGAAAAACCGCGAATCGCAAGAGGGCACTGAGATACATTGGAGGCGCTAGAAAAAGCGCAAAACAGAGGTCGCGTGATGTAAGTGAGGAACGTGCAATGGGAAGATCTCAATTACTGGATAAGAATACGCATAAAAACAGGCACAGATAATCAACACAGAATGCAAAAGAGCGAAGCACTTTGAATTAATGACCAGATTTGCAGGGAAACGCGCACGAAACGAAAGTTCGATGCAATGGATCCTCTGGAAAAACCACAAAAATGGCGAGTGCGTAATGCTTTGGAAGCGGGGGGAGGAGGGTGGAGGGGCTGACACACACTGGGGAACTTACGAGCTAATGGACAAGGGGAGACGTGAAAAGAGGCAAGAGATAATCAAATCAAACTGATGATCAAATTTACTAGGAGTAGCGCATTGAAAAAAATTTAAAGCTCTGGGATTGACGCCAAAACAAGGAATACGGAAAGCGGGGTTGGGGGAGGAACACAACCGGGAACCCTCATGTTAATGAACACAGAGACTAAAGAAAATTGTGGTAAGACGATGCAAGTTGAATTTCATGACCAAACTCGGAAAGAAACACGTTAGAGCATTGGAACGGGAAAGGACAGTCAATGTAACCTCTGGAGCGCTAAAAGCAGGGAGAATCTGCGCTGTTAACATAAAGCCTGGGGAACTGAATTTTTCCGCGTTTTGAAAATTAGTGGGAAAATATTCTCTCGTCAGTATGAATGATCAAGGGATCTGTATAGAGTTTTTAGGAGTATGTGTATTCTAATTCTTCCTCTTGGCCCGAGAACTATGGGATCATCTGTTCGCACCCAAGATGCATGGGACTATATGTGTGGGACCATTTATACCCAAAATTGTAGGGGGGCTATGTTTTTTAAAGTGGCCGTTGTAGAGAGGTGAGGGTTAGTGGGAGGTGCTACTGTACTCGTGGTTTGCACATGTGGTACCGTTAATTTTGCTTAACGGATTGATAGAGAAAAATTGACATTCTTCGCAATCTAGTGGGTTTACGGAGGCGGCTGAATACAGAGGTGAACAGGATTGCAGCCAGCCTGTGAATACTGTTGCCTTTGATACCATATAACCCAGCATACACTGAAAAGGTCATTTATTTTTTTCCCCCAAGATCTGAACCTATTAGGGGAAGAAAAAAACGCGCCGCAAAACTTGATGCTGGCACTTTGATGGTATTCCTTTCAACAGTTTCCTACAATCAAACAAACAAGCAGTCATCCAGGAATTTGTCAGTTGGAATTTGCGGTTCTGCATTTATAATGTTCGCAAGAAGATGTGCGGAAGTTTTTCGTTAATGGTGGAATTTGGTGATCCATAGTTTTTGGGGACGGCTTGCCCTCTCCCACCCCTTGCACGTGCTGCGCAGACAGCCCCTCTCCCCACCTCTCCTTCCCGTCTGCAAACCGCTTTTTCCCTCTGATCTTTGCGAGCGCAGTTAGTCTCCGCCATCTTGCACGTGTGAAAGGTAAATAGTGGAAAATTGTGTTTACCGTAATTTCAAAGGTTTGTCCAAAGGCTTGCGTCAGTGGGTTGATGTTACCTGATCTGAGGCATAAGCTAAATTTCCTTACTTTTTCAGTTTTTTTTTTACATGTTGAAGCCATATTGTGGAATGAGGAGATGTGTTTGAAGACCTCCGGAGGAATGGACGCATAAGGTAAGCTTTTTAACTACCTTTAATATTTAATTGAGAGTTATCGGACTAGGTAATAAGACAGGATATGAACGTGACATTTGTGCCCATCAGAGATTATTCTGCGTTATCAGGGATAAATAAACCAACAAACCTTAAGCGCAGTATTTGTTGAGATGTCCCCATTAGAGATGGGTCTGTTTACATCAAGCTGATTAGGTAACTTTTAAGTTACCTAATAAAGCTGTAATATTTGACTTTTAAAATCAGAATCGTCACTTGTTTCTCTGTTTGGATCTGCTACAGGCCGTATTTTGTACAGATTCTTAGTTCTTAGATAATTTATAAAGGGAAGCAAAAGAGGCTCTTGTTTGGATCATGTTGGTGTATTTGATTTGCAGACTGCAGACTGCAGACTGCAGACTACACTTAAAGCTAAATGGCACTCCAGTTAGTCTGAACATCACTCAGGCTAGCCTGAATAGTTCTCACATTAGCCAGACGAGTGTTTACATTGTTTACGGTTTGCTTTCAAAGATGGAAAGGGGAATGCAACACAACATAGTTGTATTATGTAGTTATCAATGTTATGCCTGAGAAGGGGGTGGGGGGAACCACGGGATAGGGTGGAGACTTTGATCAGAAACAAAAATTTGGAATCAAACTTCCTAACCCTTGGGATAAGATTTCAATTCAAAGTTCCTCACCTGGAGAAATGGTTTTGAGTTCAAGGTTACCCACCAGGCCGAGAATTTCAAGCCATCTGAAGTAAAGAATATGTGCTTGCATTTCACAAGACTTTTTCATTGATCATGCTGCTCCAGTGAAAGGCAGTGGGGAGGCTCTGCTCTCTTTATATATAAAATTTATATACTAATACAGCTGCAAAAACAAGCTTCAATAAGACTTTGTTTTCTTTAATAATTTGCACTCAGCTGATGAATTCACAAACCCAAAATATTACCACACACTATTCTAGAGTCAACATGTACAGTCATTCTAGTTTTTCATAGAATCTAAAAATTTCAATTATGAATGTTAAAGTTTATCTTGGTTCTTTCTTCAAGTCATTATTGGCCCACTTGCTGTAGTTTCAACAAAGTGCAGTACTCTTCAATGAATTTAAAAAGATTTATCTTACCTTTCGTTCCTCCAGTTTATTGCAACTGGAAAGCGTAGAAAACATGCTCAAACTCCTGGGAATTCTGGGTACTTTCAAGATGGTGGAACACTTGTATCCAAGCTCCCCGCATTCAAAACCCTGGTCGCTTTCGTCGTTTTAACATTGTTCAAACTTCCTGACCCTGGAGCCAGCATTTTTTTAGCATTGTTCAAACTTCCAGATCCCGGGGCCAACATTTATGTTCAAAGTTTGCTAAAATTCCCCACGTGGGGTGCGCACAGACGTTCAAAGTGCCCACCTCGTCCCCTGGTCTCCCCCCCCCCCCCCCCTCCTCGGGCATAACACTGATAGCTGCATTAGTTAAAAACTCTGCAGTCTGCAGTCTGCAAATGTGTACCAAAGGCACCCACAGTAGAGTGTCAACCAGTGTATTATATTCGCAGACCCCAGTTGCAGACTACACTTAGGCCTAAATAGCGCTCAGTTTAGCCTGAATAGTGCTCAGGTTAGCTTGTTTACAGGTAGCTTTCGATAACAGAAATGGAAGTACAATATTGGGTTAGAAATCTCCAGTCTGCAGCCTGCTGTCTACAGTCTGCAATCTGCGGATGTCATACACTGAGTGTCAAAGGATATCAGTGATCAACGTTCAATCAAAATTACCCTACAAAGGTTGGTGCAGCTACATGCAGACTACTCTAAACTGTGGAAGAATTCAAAATGGCAGGAGCCAAAAGCTTCTTCTTGTTTTCAGTAACTTCACCCTTGTACATGTCATCTCCCTCCCTAGGTTTTAGGACTTTGTTTGTCTAAGCATCCAAACACCATTTTCTCCTGAAGCAATACAATAACACAAGCTTGGCTTACATGTAGTACTGTTGCAGAACCAGCTAGGAAAGCAGACTTTTAGTGAAGAAGTGGTAAGTTCTCCGATCATTAAGCACCTTGATTAAGTTTACTATGATACGAACAAACTTTAGTAGATGTTTTAATTTTAGCAATAGGAATAAGCTTAACCCCAATTCTATATGGATTTCTTTTAAAAGTCAGTGCTGTGGTCCAAGAAAATTTACTAGGAGCCTAAAGGTGCCCAGCACATCAGCTTATATGAAAAAAGGAAGTTTTTCCAGTCACCCAAAGGCAGAAGTTAGTCACCTGTGGCACCCGGGCACTTCTAGAGCACAGCCCTTGAAGTACACTTTGATGGCATGAAAAATATTAGCTAAAACTGTCCAAATGCACAGCTACTCAAACTGAAGGCAGAAGATCCAATACAAAACTAAAAATATCTCAACAACAAACACTTTGTGCTTGTGTCCTTGTCACTGCTTCAGGGGGTGTCTGGAAAACCCGAATTGTGAATAGCGAATAGTCATGAATAGCAAATAGCGAATAGTCCCGAATAGTGCAAATAGTCTCGAATAGTACGAATAGTGGCGAATAGTCGCAAAAAGTGGCGAATAGTGACGAATAGTCGTCAATAGTCACCACTTTAGATCTAATATCCCGCGTTAATTAATTATCCAAATAAGCAACAGAATTTCTGTGAATTTATTACCTTTTCTTCTCCGGACTCAGGCTAGGGCTGTCCATCGCCGACATTAAGAAAACAGAAAACACAAGGATAACTTAATATAGATGTAATTACACTTTTGGGGTGGTTAAAACAGAAGAAATTATGTTTAGAAACACCTTTTGTCCTGTTAAGCGTCTGTGCTTTTTAGCGGGAAAATCCCATCCTACATTGCTGCAAGGTTGACTGCGAGATACTGGGTACCCTATTTGCTACGATTTGCCACTATTTGCTACTGTTTGCCACTATCCGAGATTGTTTGCCACTATTCGCACTATTCGAGACTATTCGCACTATGCATACTATTCGCTATTCATTATTCGGGACTATTCACTGTTCGCTATTCAGGACTATTTGCTATTGACTATTCGGATTTTCTGGACACCCCTGCTTCAGGTGTCAACCGTGTGACAACTTGATGACTCCGGTGACACTGCTGTCTGTCAGAGCTTAATGACTTTGTGTCAAAGAATCAATTTTTTCCAATTAATTTTTTTTCATATTTTTTTCATGAGGTCTCAACATGGTCTATCTGACAATTAAGAGAAATCTTGTTCTTTAAAATTGCCAATTTAACCCTTTGATACCAAACTTTTGCCAAAAATACCATTTTTAACTGTTTAGTCAGGTTTTTTGGCTGCCATGACACTAAATAAGCCTAGTAAGTTTTGCTAAGAAAGCTTTCTTTTACCAAAAGGAGAGATTTTTTGAGGATTACGTACAAAATTGAGCAATATTTCAATTCCAGGCATGCGCATAAGCCAAATTTTTTTTTTTTGGCCATTAACCGTTCTCAGTTTTGTTTGCTGCCCCTTTCCTTTCTTTTTTTCTCAGCCCTTTTACTCTGGCTACCTTTTGCATTGCACGTTCTTGCTGTGAAAAGTTCAATGTTAATTACAGGCGAAGTCTAGAAATGGACTTTACCACCGGTTTTGCACCAAAACTGATAAGTTAAACGTTGTTTTTCGATTTGCGATGTCAGAATGTCATTGATATTTAAACCTGACCATTGTACAGAAAGGCCTAGCCTAGTCTACTATCTGCTTATCAAGAATATCTGATGACATTTAAATTGATGATGTCACAAGTGATACAAAGAGCACAACCATTAATTACGCATACATGCATAATTGGGGCTCAAAGGGTTAACAAACAGATTCCATGTTGCTGTGCATCTGTTCAGTAGTAGATCGCAGATGAGGTTAGAATGCGGTAAAAAATATATACGGTGCATGAAACGATAGTTGAGTGTGCCACTGATGTTCTTACCACATTTTGATGTCTTTTGTGATCTTTTACTGAACAAGCACATGGCAACATGGAATCAGTTTTAACCAGTGGAGAAGCCAAGAAGTGTTTTAATTGGTCCGTTTGATCAAAAGTAAGAACTAATCAAAATGTGAGAATAATTTGACTTACATAATTTAGGTTAAATGGACACCTAAAGCAAAACTGTCAATGGTTAAAGTTCTATTGGTTCTAAAGTTAAATAGATCAGTCAGGGGGTTATGAGACAATACTAAAACAAACATTGAGTTCCCATAGTAATAATATTATAATTGTTAAATGGGAATTGACTGAACCAGATCGCTATGTTTTTTCAGGTCCAAACTTATGTGTTTCAATTTAACTTGATATATTAGGCATATGAATCAGTTTGACCTTTAAAACTAATGTTGTTTTTTGTTTGATCAAGGGGTCTGTAACACTGGGAAGATAAGAGGAGAGGGATTGGGACTTACATGAAGACCCCAAACAATTTCTGGAAACTCAAATTAAGCATCATATCTTAATGATCACTGAGCTGGACTATCAGACAGCAGTGTGGTAAGTGCACATATTGGCCTGTGATCACAGAGGTTACTGGGAACATTTCAGTTCTAGATGTACAATATGACAAAAGAGATTAGTCTAACATCAGAATCACACTAACAAGATATTATCTAAGAAACTTGTTTAGGAACTTGGACGTTTTGCATGTACCAAATGGACCTTTTGAACAAGAAATATGTGTATATTGAAAGAACTGGCCCAGATTGGGATTGGTTCTACCCAGCAAATTCTCTTTCTGTATTTTTTGATTGGTGAAGCAAAGAATTGGTCCCACACACACACACTCACACACACACACAAAAAAAAACAAGTTACAAGAAAAGACTCCTATTTTGGAGCCTGGACTGTTTGCATGTGCTGAATGGATGTTGAGCTTTGTACAAGAGATGGGTGTAAGAACTGACCTGTAAAAGGGTGGTTCCACCCAGCAACTTCTCTTCCTGAGTTTTTTGATCTGTGAGGCAGAGACAGAAAAAGGTGAAAACTTAGGGCTTGTTTTGGAACCTGCACTGTCTTCATAGGCTGAATGGATCTTGAGCTTTGAACAAGAGATGGGTGTAAGAAACGACTTGTAAAAGGGTTTGTTCCACCTAGCAAATTCTCTTGGACTTCACTTTCTTGATCTGTGACGTAGAGACCTGGTCCCACAAAAAAGGTGAAAAATGAGAACTTGTTTCAGAACCTGGACTGTCTGCATGTGCTGAATGTGTTGAGCTTTGTACAAGAAATATCTTGGGTAAAAGAACTGACCTGTAAAAGGGTTGGTTCCACCCAGCAAATTCTCTTCCTGAGCTTCGTGATCTGTGAGGCCCAGACTTCTCTTCTTCTCCAATTCTCTTCCTGAGTTTTTTGATCTGTGAGGCAGAGACTTAGTCCCCCCCAAAAGGTGAAAACTTAGGGCTTGTTTTGGAACCTGGACTGTCTTCATAGGCTGAATGGATCGTGAGCTTTGAGCAAGAGATGGGTGTAAGAAACGACTTGTAAAAGGGTTTGTGCCACCTAGCAAATTCTCTTGGACCTCACTTTCTTGATCTGTGACGTAGAGACCTGGTCCCGCAAAAAAGGTGAAAAATGAGAACTTTTTTTGGAACCTGGACTGTCTGCATGTGCTGCATGTGTTGAGCTTTGTACAAGAGATATCTTGGGTAAAAGAACTGACCTGTAAAAGGGTTGGTTCCACCCAGCAAATTCTCTTCCTGAGCTTCGTGATCTGTGAGGCCCAGACTTGGTCCCATAAGAAACAGGTGGAAAATAAGAACTTGTATTGGAGCCTGGACTGTCTTCGTGCGCTTTGTACAGGAGATGGGTGTAAAGACTGACCTGTAAAAGGGTTGGTTCCACCCAGCAAATTCTCTTCCTGAGTTACTTGATCTGTGATGCAAAGACTTGGTCCCACAAAGAAGATACAAAATAAGGACTTGTTTTGGAACCTGAACTATCGAATGGATTTGGGCTTTTTGCAAGAGATGGGTGTAAGAACTGACTTGTAAAAGGGTTGCTTCCACCCAGCAAATTCAGATTCTGTGAAGAGCCCAAAGATCGTCTACGTAGGAGGTTAGAACAGAAATGTAGTTACCCATTTATACTCCTAGGCTGAGACAGCCGCTTTCTGAGAGTAAAGTGTCTTACCAGAGTACGCTGGCCAGGTTCCTTAGGTTGGGAACCAGTTAGCACATCATGCCAGCCATAGATCCTTTGCGTAAATGGCGCCTAAATTTGAATGACAATAGTTTATACATCCTTAGCCTCGTACTCATGTTTCAAGACAAATGATTTTTTACATGAACGCGAGTCTAAGGATGTACAAGTATTGTTATTTAAATGTAGGCGCCATTTATGCAAAGGCTCTATTAATCATTTGATCTTAATCTTTCTGGTCTTTCTCTTTTTCAGGTGGAGACAAATCAGGACAAAACAAGAAGAGGATGAACACATTCACCATCATTCAAGATGGATGATTTTATCGCAGTCCAGGACCCAGGTAAACACGCGTTCTTATGCACAAAACGTAAGCTGGCTCAGATTCTCAATTATCCTCCTGAAGTTGGATCTGAGCGCCCTCTTGACAACTGGCACAGCTTTCTAAATTCCATACTATTTTTAGATTAATCTACATTGAAAGGAGCTATATTTGGTCTGTTTAATTATCTTTAGTTGTTTCACTGTGATTTCCTTCGTTTCGACATGCTCCGAGTAAAATATAATAGCCGAACGCTCGCATGTGAGCAAAAACAAAGGTGTGTCTGACTAGGGCCATTTAAGTAGAATTTTCTGTCGTTCGCTGATTCTTTTGGGACGGTGGAGTAAATAACTATAATAATTTTTCAGCGGATTAGCGGCGATTGAATCTCGTTTTCGTTCACTTTTCTTATGATAACATAACTCAGGAGAAAATGCGTGAAAAACTATTCAAAATATAGAAACAAACCCCTTGTTTTTTCGAGTTATGGGAACGCGAGGCACAAGCGAATATTTCCACGTCTTTTTCGTGTTCGTCAAACTTTCACAAGTGTTTCTGTAATTTGATAGAAACAAGGAGAAAATGTTTTATATTTCGTTGCGAAAATGTTGCGAGAGTAAGAGAGGAAAATTATTCGTTTGTTTCGGTTGATCAAAATGTAAATTTTCTTTGCTCGTGCCTTCATTGTTCTATAGGCCCTTGGTCACTTGTGGTCACGTGAAAAAGCAAACGCGATTGCCGTTTGAGAATGCTATAAACGTTTTGAAATGATTTAAGAACTATGGCTCCTACTGTGAACACAAAAAAATAATAATCGTCCAACGTGGATATTTTGGTAACCTTGCTTAGCTGCTGTCAAATAATTATAAATTTAATCCGGTGGAATTATTCATACCTTCATCTCAATGCTGATTTACCGCCCTGACTGAGTTGACTTGTAGTCAGTCCGAGAAATCACTAGTCAACCACGGACAGTTCCTCTTTATTTGTTTATTTTATGATTTTTTTTTTAAATTTTGAAAGGGGTACAAACAGTAAACAAGCGCGTCCATTAAGAAAGGAAAATAATAATAAAAATATAAAAAGAAAAGAAAAAGGAAAAAATAAAGATCCGAGCTGTATTTGAACCTGTGACCGTCTTGATTTCCGGATTGAATAGCGACAGTGATCTCCACTACACCACGCAGTACGCATCGATTGTCGACACAAATAATTCATCAAATATAACAGCTTCTGCCTATTTAGCATTTGAATGCTGCCAGATTTTTTGTGAATATGTCATTGATATCTTGAAAGTTTTAAATTCAGAACCAAAGATAAATTTTGGCCTGAATTATGCGTTTGCAATTTAACAAAATTTTGCGGCTTTCAAAAAAGTACGATTGGAAATGGTTCCTGGTCGTCGCCTTTCGTGACACTTCCGATCGTTTATCGACATGAAGGTGACTATGTTAGATACACGTAAGCGCATCAGAGATTCGGTGCACCCGACAGTGTAAACGACAGAATCAAACTATTGTCAGTTCTTTAAAGAAGAGACTTTTCTTCGGGAGCGTTTCAGTTACTTTTGGTGGGGGCGGGGGTTGGGGGTATGGGGGAATTGGGGGAGCATCCTTTCTCAGAGGATTTGTTTAAAGTGCCCCTATGATCAAATTCTCCTAATCCACTTTTTTTTACATTTTTTGACACAATAGGTCTTTCCTAGATATGTTGTCATATTTCAATCTATTACGAACATTAGAACTCACGTTTTTTGGACCTTCATTAACGAGAATTTAATTAATTTTCCTTGTTCCAAGTCTTGGTCGAGAATTTGAGTAAATGACGTCATTTACTCAAAAATACTACACGGGTTAAAATTATAATAACAAGTAGTAGAATTCTACCAGTATACTAATGCAAATGCTGCAATCTGATTGGCTAAGTTACTCGTATACTACGCAACGACAACAACAACTTTATTATGACTCGCATATTTACAATTTTACAGAAATATATACACATTAAGTTAAAAAAGCTTGACAATAGTAACAGCGCGAACCCACAGATAGCCTGGGCTAATCTAGGCGGGCCACATCTATATTTATATTAGACCATTAATACATAAATAAGATTGTTATGCAACTACTTATAGAAGGATTTACAAAACCGTTTAATACAAGTACATTTACATATTTTGATTGACACTAGGAGCTATGATTTACTAGAGATAAACTAAACTAGTTCTATAGTGTGATCGTCCGGGTGAGTGTAGTTCTGAAAAGAACTGTTGTTGGTGACTGACGTTTCGACAACCTGAGCGGAAGTCATCTTCAGAGTCAAGTGAATAGTGTTTGTCAGTCGATGATGTTATAAGTCTGGTCCGTTGAACGTGATTGGTCAGTATAGCCATGATGGTATTGGCTGAAAGACTCGTGTAAAGTTTGTCATCAGTCATTGGTGGGTTTCGATCCGTCTATTGTTAGTCAAATAGGTCGGGTTTTGGTCCGTGTATTGTTAAGTCGGTCTGTTAGAAGTCTGTTTGTCGGTTTCGTTTCTGTCATGGATAAGTCGTTTGTAAGGCGCCGGTAGTTGTTGACATCTGTTAAGAGGCGTTTGTTCTAGGTTAGTGTGCCAGCTTTCCAGAGTCAGTCGTCGAAAATAGTTTGTACTGTAGGTTAAGCACTGAGCAGAGTCCCAGTCAATGTTGTGGTTTGTCAGTTGATGATGTACAGCAATGTGATTGTTGACATCACCATTTCTCGTGGCCACACGCACCCGGACGATCACATTATACGAACTACTGATACTCCTGGGTTCAAACCATTTACTATAAACTAAACTATGGGTTGAAATTAATCAGGAACTAAATTTAAGAACTTGAGTCAGGGTGTCGACTTCAACATAGTCATCCCTAACTGAAAGTCTCGAATAAAAATCTACGAATTTTTTTCTTAAAGATTGGTTTAGATAAATCTCTCCAGTCTGGAGAAATTTGATTCCATAATATCGCTCCAGTTCTCGAAAAAGAGCGTTTGAAAATTTCCGACTTAACTTCTTTCCGAAGATAATTCCCTTTTGCGGTATGCCTTGTGTCGTACCCATGAATTTCATTTGACGTAGTGAAAAGAGCTCTGATAGGCGAAGGGGCTATTTTTTTTTCCAAATATCATGCATGAGATTCACAATCGCGTCAAAATATAATATATTTACAGGTAAAATCTTTGATTGAATGAAAAGAGGAATAGCATGAGCATCACTGGGCGCAAAATAAATCAGTCGAAGAGCTCGTTTTTGGAGAACAAGTCATAGTAGTTTGCCAATGTACGACTTGGCTGCGCGACCCCATACACAAATCCCATAGGATAAATATGGCAGAATAAGCGAGCGATAAATCATTAAAAGAGTTTCAGTTGGAACAAAGTGTCTTAGTCTGGCTAGAATTCCAATAGTCTTACTTATTTTCAATGAGATAAAGTCGATATGGTGCTTCCACTTGAGGTTACAATCAATAAGAATTCCCAGAAATTTCACAAAATCTTTACGATCTAGAGAACAGAACTTAGTGGCACTGTTATCATACATTTCGATACTAATTTCCTTATTAATCTTCTTCTGGCTCGGACAAAAGATAGCAAAATTGGATTTCTTGATATTTAGAGTAAGCTTATTTATAATTAACCACTCTGAAACTTTACTCAGCCCTGAGTTTTAAAACTACTTGTTCAAGTACTTTTAAATTTTTGTGAGCAAATAGGATAGTGGTGTCCTCTGCAAAAAGAAAGGAATTTAATTTATCAGAAGATTTATGAATATCATTAATATAAATAAGAAATAAGAAAGGACCCAACACAGATCCCTGGGGGACACCACAAGGATTTAGTTCTTTAGGTGAGACATGCCCATCGATTTGGGTTACTTGGGAACTTCCCTTAAGATAGGATGAGAACCATTCTAGTATAAATCCTCTGATTCCATAGCGGTACAACTTATCTAATAGAATTTCATGATCAACCGTGTCAAACGCCTTTTTCAGATCGATAAACGCTCCAGTAGAGAACATCCCTTTGTCCATGTTGTGTTGGATCCTATTTACTATAGCAATTAATGCATGCTGTGTGGAGTGCTTCTCTCTAAAACTGTCCTGTGACTCATAAAACAGACTTTTTATCTCAAAGAACGATTTTAAACGCTTGCACATTAGTCTTTCAAGGATTCTGTTAAATATAGAGAGCAGCGATGTAGGACGATAATTATTGGGGTCGGTATCATCACCACTTTTGAAGACAGGGACCACTTAAGCTAGCTTTAATTTACTAGGAAAGGTTCCCTCAAGGATCGAAGCACTCATTATTTCCATTAGTGGTTGACTAATAAAACATTTTCCAACTTTTAAAATACTAACAGGGCACGAGTAAACTCCATGTGACTTGGTCGAAGGTAACAGCGATATCTCCGATTCTACTCCACCAAGAGTGACAGGATCGAAATAAAAGGTCTTTAGATTATTAACAAGAAATTCCGAAAAATGACGTTCCGAGTGGGGTAGCTTAGCAGCTAAAGCTGCTCCACATGAAGCAAAGTGTTTGTTCAGGATGGAAGGTAATTCCTTCTGATCGTAGATTAAACGACCTCTGCTTTCATCCTGTAAGGCAGGGATTTTTTTCATTTTTTTCCTTCCGCGATTAACGAGTTGACTTATACCTGCCCAGGTTTTTTTCATGCTGGAAATATTCCATTGAAAATAGTTATGAAAATATTGTTTCTTACTTAGTCTAATTAGAGTTGTAATTTTATTTCTATATGGTTTATATTGATCTTTAAAGTTAGAATGGTATAGGCTGTTCTTAATTTTGATTGATTTCCTTATACCCTTGGTAATCCATGGTGTAGAAAGTTGTCCTGCTCTGCGTTTTGAGACAGTTTTAAAAGGCACGTGGGTGTTAACTACCTTGTTGAGTTTATTCTAAAATTATGAAAACAATTTATCGGTGCTCATATTTGGTGGAGAAATTATTTCATTCCAGTTAATATTTGAGACCTCCGTTAAAAATGTAACTTCCGAAAAGTGCGAATAATCACGGACTTTTTTAAATCCGTTAACACCTCTTTTCATTAGCTTATTTAACATTACACAGAACTGCGAAAAGTGATCACTGATATCTGAAATTATATCACCACAGGTTAAGAGATGGGTTGTATTATTTACAAGTATGCTATTAATTAAGGTAGCGGAATTTCCGTAAACTCGTGTAGGTTTATCTATTAAGGGGATAAAAGAATAGCTCTGTAACGAGAGTAGAAAATTATGCGCATAATTGCAGCTTTCAGATTTGAGGAGGTCGATGTTGAAGTCGCCAGCTATGTAACAGTTTTGTCACAGGCATTAAACCGCTACGAGACTTTCTGTCGAAAGTTCCTCCGGCCAATCATGGATCTTAAGCTTGACAAAAATATAAGAGATTAAAGGCCGCCGCACATTAGCCGATTTTTTTGTCAGCCGACAAAAAATCTTCACTTGTCGGCTAGTGTGTGGTGAATTCAGACAAGTCTGCGACATGATCGGGGATTGTCGGGCGATATCTGGCAGTGCTAGATCTCAAAACGTCTTGTCGGGCCTTGTCAGCTAGTGTGCGGTGGACCAAGACAATTTGTCGGAGCTCGCGCGCTCCTCAACCAATTAGGAAATGTCACGAGTCACGTCAGTGAAATAAGCGCCATCTTGATTTTGGATGACTCGGCCCCAAGCCCCAAACCTTAACAAAGTTAGACACAACAAGCAAGCATGGCCCAATACTTTAGTCTTTGGTTGTGATTCATTCTCCGGCACACAGCTTCCACACTTCCCCTCGGAACGAGCTACTTCATTCATGATTCTTAAGACAATAGATCACTAACAAGTCACAAGTATACAATCAGCCTTAAAATAAGAGAGGAAGCGGGTACAGCGATTACATCGGCCCAATGAAAATAGAGGTTTCAGAAATATAACGTCTTACTGATGGTGTTTTGAGCTTCGTCTAACGAGATCTAGTGTGTGTGCTACCCTTTATGTTAAGCTATTACTCCTTTTAAATATCATAAATCTTCGCATTAGCGCCCGGGGCGCTTATTTCAAATTTAGGAGAAGACGGGGGGCGCTTATTCAAGGTGGGGGCGAAGCGCTTATTTAATTTTTCCTAAATCGTAGCCTGACATGATCATTTTTTAAATATATCATCTGCGCATAAACATTAACATAAGCTTTTTATTGACATAAAAAGCTGATCCTAAAGCTTAAATCGCGGCACCGTTAGTACTTAACGTGTTCACTAAACGTGTTCACAAACTGAAACAATGTACAAATCTAATACTACATGACGAAAACTACACGCCCTTTGTCTCATTACTCGTCCACAAAATGGGGGAAGGGGAGTGGGGTGCTTATTCGAGGGGGGCGCTTAAATTAAATTTTGGCCGGTAGGAGGGACGCTTATTCGAAGGCGGCGCTTATTCGAGGGGGGCGCTAATTCGAGGATTTACGGTATTTAATGAATTGTTAAGATTACGAAGTATTTACCAAATGGTGCTTAAAGGAGCTGTGTCACAAATCTAAGCCAAATTTTGACATTCGAAAAATGGCCGCCAAATGGAGTGAAATTAAAAACAGTGAAGAAATGAAACGCTGTTTTAAAGGCTTATGGAATTGTGCCTTCGAAAAAAAATTTCTCAAGTTTTCAAAAACCTATATTGAAACGGATTGCAATATAGGTTTTTGAAAAACTGTTAGACATGAACAGTTTTTAAACTTAGTCTCGTTTGTTTGTTACCTTTAATTATAACGCCCAGGAATTTGTTTGTAACAAAGCTATGGTTTTTTAGATATAGTGTTTCATAGCGAGTATTTGGCTAAACGAAATAACATAGACCAAACTCAACTGTGACACAGTCCCCTTTATGTGTTATCTTTTGTTTGTTCGTAATGAAACGACACATTATTCGTAAAATAGTGATAGGCAATATTGCTGTAACTGAATTCTGAGAAATTGTTTTTATTTATTCCAGGTAGGACGCTTTTTCAGTCACGAAGAGCAGCTGAGGCCTGGGTAGACTGTTAATAACCTGAAGATGAATTGATCATACACCATGGTGATGCCTGAGAGTGACTAGCCGATAGGTTTTATAATTGTTTACCGAATAGTGTATGTACCGGTGACAGGTTAGATATCTCTTACTTCTAAGAAATAGTTTTTGGAATCGGACTGTGTGGCAAACAGTATTTTTGTGGAGTCATGACACTATAGTAGCATTACCTACCAAAACGAAGGAAACTTGAAAACCGTAAGGGGAAAAACCCAGCTGGCTACCTCGGAGAAAAAACAATAGGCTTTCATTTTAGCCTGGTAAAAACTCGCAGGATGAAATTACTGTCGAATATTTTTTTCCCTGTGGTGCAAGTTTCAATGGCTCCTTGTGAAAGAAAAAAGAAAATTTCAATTTTCTTTACTTCACTATTCCCAATCGAGTAGGGACAAAAGTTGCTCCTGTGCCGATGAATTTATTTGGTTTGTAAGCCGCAGCAATGAAAAGGATGACGCATTTTCTCACCAAAAGTTAATGTTTACGATCTGGAATATCCGCGAAGTTCATAGTCATTCAAATTGTTTATTCCAAAAACAATGCAAATGGTAATTTTATCGAATGTCATTCTGTGATCATTATAATTTACATGTTACTGTTGTTGTTTACGTACAGCGCGGCTAGCTTAAAACCCTTCAATCTTTCGTACTTACTTTTTGCAGCAAATCGCGAATAGAAGTTTCTAAGTGGCAGTTAGTGGCAGTTATGTGTTGAAAGAATTTTTAAATCTTCAAGTCTATTAATTATTCGTAAACTTTGTAGTTGTCGAAGGAAAACAGCGGCGGTATATAATTGTTTTATTTTTCTAAAAGGTTTAGTAATATAACTCTGTCGCGGGTCATTAGTTCATAATCTAGTTCCACATATTGTGATTATCGCGTTAACTCAAGAAAGTCGTAGCTATTAGCGGAAAATAACACAGGGTTCGTAAATGAAGGTTTTATTATGATCAGAACATCTTCAGAATATGGCGGAGGTAAGAAGACGAAGAGTTAGGGACTTAGCGTGTATGTGTACACTGTTGTTTATTAAACGCGAAAGATCTTTACTGTAATATTAATCTTTATTGGTTTATTGATTACAAAATAAATTGACTTAATCATGTTACAAACTTGTGTCAGTTTACTGAAAACCATGCTTACAAGGCTCTTTTGCAGATGTCGTACAAATGACGAGTACCAGACAAGAAAATGTTCAATCTTGGATACTTATAGCAAGAGTTTGGTCCACCCATCCTTGTGGTACAGTAGCGTGTAATACGCATGCGTACTAGGTGAGTGTCCCAGTTACAAGAAACGTAATGTACTGTACGTCGTGACTGTAAGTAACTGATAACTTCGTGTCGATTTAAAACGAAGTTCAAACTTCGGGTTTCCCGACACGGAGGTAACAGTTACTTGTAAGTCGGGCCTGCAAGTAACCGATAACTTCGTGTCGGGTAATCCGAAAAAACTTCGGATTCCCCAACACGAAGTTATCGGTTACTTACAGTCACGACTTACAAGTAACTGATGCCTCCGTGTCGGGAAACCCGAAGTTTGAACTTCGGCTTAAACCGACACGAAGTTATCAGTTACATACAGTCACGACGTACAGTACATTACGTTTCTTGTAACTGGGACACTCCCCTAGTACGCATGCGTATTAGAGGCCACTGTACCACAAGGATGGGTGGACCAAACTCTTGCTATAAGTATAAAAGAAATGCTAGTTAGTGGTGGTGGAGGGGAGGTGGCGGTGTTCCACATCAAATTTTGCTTTCCTTCCAAGGTTGACAATTTTTCTTTGGCCACTTCTTAAAACTTGTCATTTTCAAGGCATCTAAAAGAAAGAGGTCGCAAGCGAACTTAACATATACAAACGTTTCCCGCCAAAAAACTTAGAAAAAATTTTATTATAAAATATGATACCAAACGCGCACGCGTGCATGCAAAGCTGTACCACAAGGACGAGAGCTCAAAACTCTCGCTATAAGTATAAAAGAAATGCTAGTTATTGCTGGCTGTTTTCCACATCAATTTTTGCTTCCCTTCCAAGATTGAGAATTTTCCTGTCTGGTACTCATTTTTTTCAGGGCATTTGCAAGATTGTCTTTTGTCTTTTGCCTTTCCCCATATTGGTCATTTCAAAGGCATCTGAAATAGAAGAGAATGTGACTTAAAACATACAAGTATTTCCCACCAATTAAGAGACTTAGAATATTATTCCAAAAGAACATGATCGTAACAGCTTAGTTAGAAGCTACTTAGACTTAAACAATACCTTCAATGACTTAAACTTAAACAGTATCTCCGAACTTTACATGCACTTGTACTTGATGTACCCAAACCGGCACAATCAAAACCAACTATAGCGAGACACCTTTTTTCACTTGAACTTCCATACTCTCATTGCGCGATATCTCAGAAATAATATTTTCTTTCACATGTAAATCTGCATGTAGCTGTCCCTGAACCGGCACGATTCAAAATCGATCGTAGCGAAATTTGCTTTCATCTTCACGTTTGAAAAAGTACTGTTGACGTCTAATCAAGTTAACGGCCAAATATGCAACAAAAGGTTTCAACCGTTTAAAATCTGTCTAGTTCTGTACCTAAAACTCCTCACACACTCGTAAGCTTGGGTTTGTTGAATGCCTTGATATGAACGAGATATGATTACGTATAGCAAATATATAAACAATACGACTTACCGGGGTTTGCCCATCGTGTTCAGAGGATTCATTCGATAGCGTGCATGATGTCCTTGAAAGCCATCTTCTCAAACTTTGAAGCTGCTCGCTGTTGAAGCCTAAGGGAAACAAAAAGTAATAAAAAGAAGTTAATCTTATCCGACTGTCACTGTTAACTTCCCGTATAAATTAAAATATAAGGCAAGAATAAACGCAAATAAGATGCAAATTGTACCGTTCTTCCGTTCTGCGATAAACACATCAGGCTTTTTTTTTCACAAGGCAATAACCTATTTTTTTAAATATATATACATACATTTTCCAATTCGCAAATAATCAGCTGCCCTTTAACCTTTTTTACGACCAATAGTGCTTATTAAAATTAGATTTTATTATCTCAGAACGCTGCGATAACTGTAAACATGACAAATTTATAATTATTTGCTCGTTCAACGCTTTAATACTTCAAAGCTGAGGATCATAAATTTTACGTTTGTATCTTTAGCGAGATAAAAATTTTCCCCCAACACAAAACAAAAACAATTAAGCACCAAAGTAGTACATTGTGTGCGCTGTTTAGGTACGTCACGCTGACCATTAATGCGCGCCACTCGTATGCTTATGTAGTCAAGTTTTCCGCGCAAAATGTGTCAAGTCGAGTTGGCGCAGTGGTTTGGTGCGCGCCTCTCGCTCCGGGGCTAGACAGAGTCGCAAGTTCAAGTCCCGGTCCTGGCGGCATTTTTTTTTCAACCATTGTGCAAGTACTTTAAAGTAATATTTTCTTTTAGATGTGCGTGCAGTTTCGATCATAAAACCTACAGGTAACAACCCGCTTCTGGCATAGGGTTAGGCTTATAAGGGAGAGACCCCTGGGTTTGCCAGCCAGCACAACTTTGGCTGAGTGACCCATCTTTCAAGGAGCAGGTCTCTTGCTACCCTGATGTGACATCATATCTCGAAATCTGACTCACACCTGCATTGATAATTAGTCTGAAATCTCTCTTAATTATTTACCGAGATTTTTTTCCCATTAAAACAGCAAGCAGGTGACTGTTTTCGTCCCATTAACTGATTCTGGCTACAGAATTTTGTCACAGATTTTAAATCCGGTAAACTTGGGTTAGTTAACCGCGTTGATTGAGGTAACATTCAGCATAGCTGATCAAATAATCAAATCCACAGTAAATGTTAGCAACATAACTTACTTGAGTTTGTCTCTCGTGTTAACGAAAAATGTGAGAGGAACTTTTTCAACAGTGTAAATGATGCTTTGGAAAGTCACCTTCTTGAACATTTGAAACCAGCCACCGTTGATAACTGAAAGAACAAGATAAGAACCTTTACTTAAGTGTCAAAAACAAAAATGTTTCACCTTTAGTCCACTTCCCTATCAAATTTCGTACTGGTTGTCGTCTTATAATACAAGACGAAGAATAAACACAAATAAGATGCAAATTGTTTAACGTAAACACATCTACTATAATTGTTTGTGTCACCCTACAGCAATTTAACTGACTACAATAAACTGATTTTAAATAAACAGTTCTGAAGCGCGAACTAATAATCAATGCTACGTTGACGTTTCTATGACCGTCACTAATAAAATTTGCCTTAAATTCAGTACACAATTACAAACATATAATTGTCTTTACCATGATTTACATACATGTACTTCAAAGCTGGGTTCATAAATTTATCATCCCAAGATAGACTTGCGCAAAAAGAAAAATATATAAAATTCTTGCAGAGTTGCATCCAAAACAGAGCATTGTGTGCAGATCCACAGGACAGATTACACTTTCAATGAATGGTAACCCCAAATTTAGATCTCTAATTACGCCTCACTTCTTTTCTCATTCTTTTCCCACTTTTTCTTTTTTATTTTATTCACTTTTTCCTAACTTTCTATTTTCCTGTTTATTAATAATAATAGAAAAAAAAAGCATTTGTAACTATTGATAGACTGGCCCTCCTAGACTAGCGCTAGCTATCCATGGGTCAGTCCAACTGTAAAATGTACATTAAAGAATAAAAAAGATTGATTGAATTATAACCAAACCAAACGTGGGTGAAGGGTAAGTAATTAAAGGGACACAGTCAGCTGGAGCACATGCGCGTTAGATACCATTTCATAGCTGATTTGTACATCACAGAGACGCGATCCATACTGTTTTTAACCAAAATCATAGGATGAGCAAAAGCACACTCAAAAACAGGTTTTTCAGTAAACGATTGAAAATCAAGCAAAACACTGCAAAGATTGAAGCGGATTTCTAGATGTACTTTGATTTCAGTTTGAGGTGAACTTTTTTCAAAGTGAGAAAACTAGTGTCCAGGTCAGTGCGGTCTAAAAGCTGACTGTGTCCCTTTAAGGCTAGTTCCATATGTACGCCTAGCGGACCTATTTCAAGACACTGAAGTTTCCAAATGAGACTACCTGTATTCTGGTGAAATGGATGAAAGATTGTCATGTTCAACATCCTTGGTCGTAAGGTTGAATACCTTTGGTCTTAAAATCCTGTGGAGGTTAAACATTTTATTTGAAGAATATTAATTAATCAATAAATTGTTCATATTAATGATAATAAATTATCATAAATTCTAATCATTATTTAATTAGTAATTTTCTCCTCAGTTTGCAGGTCAGCACCAGCCATTTATTTGCCAGAAAATAAATAATAAGTAATCAAAACAGTGAATAAAATTGATTTAATACTTGGCAAAATCCTACTCAAAATAGTACATATACTAAGTGAGCTGAGTAGTCACATAAATTTTCAAATTTTATCTGGGTTGTAAACCTGAAGTCAGAAAAAATAAATAAATAAATAGGTAAGTTAATTAAATTTTAAGAAAAGAGAAAACTAAAACTTTCTCAAGATCAGTTTCAATAATGTAAAAAGTTGAAATTCAAATCAGAGCAACAATCTATTAGACATTTTTGAACTGTTCTTTTGTAGCATCAGTTTCTTTTACACACAGGGAAACAAAGGCACCAGACAAAGGCAACATGAAATCAACTCCTATACAGGTCAGTTCTTACATCAATCTCATGTGGAGTTCAAGATCAATTTTGTCTTGTACTCGCAATTTGAATATAAGACCAGTCTATGCTTCACAGATCAAGAAACTCAGGAAGAGTTTTTTGGTGGAACCAGCTCCCTTGTAGGCCAGTTCTTACACCCATCTCCTGTACAAAGCTCACAATCCATTCAGCACATGCAGAAAGTCCAATTGTTCCTAAACAAGTTTTTTTTTCTCTTGTGCTGGCAATTTGGAATGTGCAACCAGTCAATGCTTCACAGATCAAGAAACTCAGGAAGAGATTTTTGGTGGAACCAGCTCCCTTGTTGGCCAGTTCTTACACCCATCTCCTGTACAAAGCTCAAGATCCATTCAGTAATGAAGACAGTGCTGGTTCTGAAACAAGTTCTTACTTTTCACCTTTTTTGTGAGACCAAGTCTATGCTTCACAGATCAAGAGACTCAGGAAGAGATTTTTGGTGGAACCAGCTCCCTTGTGGGCCAGTTCTTACACCCATCTCCTGTACAAAGTTCAAGATCCATTCTGCATATGAAGACAGTCCAATTGTTCCTAAACAAGTTTTTTTCTCTTGTGCTTGCAATTTGGAATGTGGGACCAGACAAAGCTTCACAGATCAAGAAACTCAGGAAGAGATTTTTGGTGGAACCAGCTTCCTTGTGGGCCAGTTCTTACACCCATCTCCTGTACAAAGCTCAAGATCCATTCAGTGCATACAGACAGTCCAATTGTTCCTAAACAATTTCCTTTTTATCTTGTGCTGGGAATTTGGATGAGAGACCCGTTGATGCTTCACAGATCAAGAAACTCAGGAAGAGATTTTTGGTGGAACCAGCTCCCTTGTGGGCCAGTTCTTACACCCATCTCCTGTACAAAGCTCAAGATCCATTCAGCGCTTGCAGACAGTCTAATTGTTCCTGAACAGGTTTTCTTAAAATCTTGCACTGGCAATTTGGATGAGGGACCACTCTATGCTTCACAGATCAAGAAACTGTGGTAGAGTTTTCGGTGGAACTGACCATATCCATATTTGTGTGACCTTACACTCTCTTATAAAATTGTCTTGGATTGATGGATAAATCAAATTTTCCTTGCCCCCTAATTTATTAATTAACTTGAAATAGTAAACAATAATTTATTGAAATAGTCTCTGTCAGAAAAATTCGAATGAAATTTTCTCAGTCAGTTAAAACAAATTGTCACAGGACCAGGCCATATCTATTCTGGGTTTGACAACTTCACAATAATTTACACATAAAGGCTGCAGCAGTGTAGCGTTTTGTAATATACAGGATGAAGTTGGGCAAATACTTAACTGAATGCAATTCTGTGTTTCTTTGTATCTAGTCACAGAGAACATTATCACTTGAGCTCTTTTCTCCTGATGGAGGAAAACAAATGAAAGATATTTATAAACTACATGTAAATAATATTTAATTAACCCAAAGGAATACATGTAATTGTAAACAGCACATGTCTTACAGGCTTAACATGCTTAACCCACTAACTGTTAAACTCACCACCAATTCATGAGCTTGGGAAAGGTGCCTTGGGAAAGGTGGAGCCAAGCAAGATATGAGCCTCCAGCAGCCCATGCAGGTCTCCATGGCAACACTGCTAGCGGCAACCACCAGGCACTGTAATACTGACAGAATCAGTGGAGATACTTATTACCCACACATGTATATTTACTGTCAGCTGTGAAAGGAAGGGAGGCAGGGTGAAAAAGTATGCTACAAACATGAATGGCACGCAAAGCAAACTGCAAGTTCTTCCACAGCGAGCAAGCAACACTCTTAAGTCCTGTAAAATCCTGTATGAGACCCCACAGAGCATGCCCCCGCCTGAAAGGCTGCTGACCAGCACTAGCTCAAGTCAAATGTTGGCTAAATTACATTTAGCCACATAGTGTATCACTTGACCAATATATTTACAATAAATTATGACAATATCCTCAAGGGAACTGTGTTTAGTTTAAAAACATTACATGTAGCTACTAAAGTGAAGTCTTAATTCAGAAACAAGTGGTGACGTAGACCTTCTACATGCAAAGTGAGAGCCTTTAACAATGTGTATGAATGCAAGAGAAGTGATTTCACCTGAATTGAAACATTTTAAGACATCCCGATTTCTACTGGCTACAAGAGCTTTGTGAGTCCAGGGGAAGAAGTGGTCAATATCCTAAATACGTGTGGCCAGTAATTCCATGTGATCTAACTCAACAGTCTGGGCTCAGGAAAAAAAAAACAAATTGAACTCCAGCTTCCTCTTGGGACAAGTAGCACTCAAATTTTGCTTGCCCTGGGCAAGTACATGTATTTGTCCCATAAGATCAGACAGCATTTTTTGGGAGCCCTGCATAGTGCGAGTGTGCATCCAAGACTCACTGTGTGCAAAATAATGTTATCACCAATAAGCAGAATTTTGCCACTAACTTTAAGCAAGAAAAATCCTTGTTCATGGTTTATACAGGTTTGATGACCTTTTATTCAAGGACTTTTCCAGGACTTTTCCAGGACTTTTAACAATATTCAAGGAGTCCGTTTCCACAGGCACGATATCACATTTCTTTCACAGTCACTCCAAAAGAGCAATTCCTGTAAGTGCAAATAATGTTGTACAACCAAAGGATAGGGTTGTACAGAATCATTCCTTCAGCTTTTCCAGCATGGAACTTAATTTTTTGTCTAAGGAAACCAGATCATTAAGTTTGTCCTTTGCAGATCACCTCAAAGCATTCACCTGAGTGACAAAGGTTAACTTAGCAGTAGCCTCTGCTTTGGTACAAAGTTCATCGGCTGTGTCATTGAGTGACTTAATCTCAGCATCAATTCTCTTCTTCTTCTTTTTGACTTCATCAGTCTCTTCCAGCACACACTTTCTTTTTGATCGTTCCTGTTCAGTTTTTTTCTTCTGCCTTTCTTGATCAAGGTATTTCTCATACCGTTGTCTTGACATCTTGACTGACAGCAGCAGTCAGGGTACCATAGTCAGTGTTAACTTTCTTCTTTAATTCTCCATAAAAACTTCCAGTTAACACTTGGGCCATCCATGCTGACCTGTATGATGTTCTTAGCCTGCAAACCACTTGACTGACCTTGTCAGTCTTCCACAAGAAATTGTTTTCTTATTTTTACAATAAGTTCAGTGCTAATTTTTTATCGTGATTATCTTATTTTTTGGATAATCACTTGGAAAAAATACATTTTGATGCAAGTGAGTTGCAGGTTTTTCTCCTTCCCACCAATTTCAAGGCGGATGGTACAACATCACATAAACACAGCCTGGCTGTCAAGTACAGTTTCAAAATGGCTGCCTCTGAAGTTGCTTCTTTCGAGACAAATTTCTTCAGGATAGCAGGCACTTCAGAGGCTGAAACTTCGGTGAAAGGAAAAACCTAAAAGTAAGCTTTTTGGAGTGACTTTTTTGCATTGAAAAAAGTTGAAAAATATCTCTTGACTTCTGTTGTTGAGTTCCATTTTTCACTAGCTAGAAAGGAAAATTTTATTTTCTTAATTTACAATTGAACTGCAGAAATATTAAACAAAATATGACTAAATGAAATGTTATCCACTTTAAAACTAAGTTACTTACTGAGCCAATGAAAGCATTTTGAATTTAATTTACATGTCTGTGGTATTTGAAAATTAAAAGCAGAACTTGGTTTACATCATGGAATGCAATGATCACCTCAAAACTAATCCTTAACCTGGGAAACCCTGTGAAATAACAGTGAATCATGACAAGGTTTGAGCTTGGGGGGGGGGGGGGGGGTGTAGATTGAGGAAGTCATTACAGTATGTCCCATTCCGAGGTGTCCAAAGGAGCAAATGTCATGTTGCCAACCACAAAGAAAAAAAGCAGACAAGTATCATTAAGTAGTTTGTCTAGTGTGAAAGCACTGATTCTTTGAGAACCTGTCAAGCCATTATGAAAAGGTAGTAATCAGTGACTGATCAGTTATGATCTGATTCAACTGGTTTACTTTTGTTGAAGTTTGTGTTGAGAACATCATGTGAGTTCTGTTGAGGTCAAGAAATGCCATAGTGACTACTGTAGGGGTGAGTAGTTGTTGGTATAAGTTGAGTAGTGTCTGTTCTTAGTTAGTTTGGTGGACACTTGTTGAAAGTGTGTCATACTATAGGTTTTAATTTGAATGGAATTGGTTCAGTAGTTTGGTGCAGTTATTTTTTTTTTTTCAAAGGTACGGTACAAAAGGGAGCCTTCCCACTTTCTCCATTTATTCCCCAAGCGAACTTTCCCTGATTTTGAAAAACTAAAATTTCTCTGACTATTTTGGATCCCATCATAATAGTGCATTAATTAAAAAGGGAAAAAAACTGTGCTGCATTTTGCTCTTGGGGGATTGCCCTGAAGGAACCAGGTTAAGTTTTGATTTGATCATCACATAAGAACACAAGTGTTTACCTGGTCCTGGATTGAAAAAAAAAAATCATTATTCTAGAATAAGCTTGTCTTGTCCTCCTGTCTTGTCCTCAGTATTTTGTCTTCAGCTGTTCAAAAGAAGAAATAGCAAAATTTAGATACTGTACAAATGTTTATGGTGTAGTGGCATCACACCAGGTGAAATGGTCCCCAGATTAAGAAACCTTCCAAAAGTCCTTGAGTTATAATCTTGAACACAGCACTTTACTCAAATAGTAACTTACTTCACCAAGGATTATAAATGGATACCTGCAACCTACAGTGGAACCCCGTAAATACGGTCATCAACGGGCCATGATAATTTGGCCGTATTACCTGGTTCACCATATTAATGGGGTAGGGTCAAATTTCATGACTGGTCTAAATTGAGTGACGTCTTAACAGAAGTAACAGATACATGTATTAATATCACAATTGCACTTCTGAACCACTCTTGTTCTAATAACATCCAGAAAGTCAAAAAACAAATTGAAACTTCAACCAGCTCATACATGTACAATATTTAGATTGGCAAAAATGAACATAACCCACTCACCCAGACAATCACTCTATACAAACTACTGGCACTCCTAGGTTAAAACCATTTACTATATAACTGGCCGAGTGGCCATTTAAACAGGGTAAGATTGTAAAGGATTATACAGGCTGAGATTTCAAAATGTGACAGTTGGCCGTATTAAAGGGCTGGCTGCATTGACAGGGTTTTTCTATGAGAAAAATGTATGGGCGTTTCGCCAGGACACAAAAATGTGGCATAATAACAAAGTGACTGTAAGGTGGGGTTCCACTGTACAGGTACTAGATTAACGAGACAAAATGGCGATAAACATGGGATTAAGAATAATTTGAGTTATTATTTATGTCTCTGTCAAGTTCTGGTATCAACTGATTTGTGAAATGTGTTGCAATTTACCCTACCACAAGTGAAAACTTTTAAGTTTTAATAAAAAAATAAATTACCAACTGAATGAACGCATTTTGTTGTTTCCAAGGGTTACATGTACATTAACATTCACAGCAGGAGGGCAACTGGTTTTCACAGGCAGGTAAAATTCTTTCAACTAAACGTCTTCAGAAGAAACCCTGTTCTGTAGATGGTCAAACCAGGCTGGCAAAATCATCCTCACAGCCGGTCATTTTGCCTGCTGACCGGCACCTAATGAAACCCCTGATTTATTATTAAGGGACAGTGCTATAGTCCATGCATGTGTGAAATCTTGAATATTGTTACAGAATTCTGTGTTCGATACACCATTTGAAAGCTCAATGAATGCAGATTCTTAAGATAATGAAGATACATGCAATGGATGCAGATTTCAGAAAATATCCATGCCCTTCCGTCGTCATCTAAACCCCCTTCTTGGCTTTGGAAATTCCACTGACAATGCTTAGGAATTCAGTAATCATCCAACTGCCCCCTTCCCTACAAAAAGTTTTACTTTTTTTTACAATTGATTTGAAAGGCCCTCTCTAACTTCCAGACACCTAAACATTATACTCAAATTCACCCCTTTGACTCTCTCTCCTTTTCTAACCTGAAACTTAGCTATGTGACCCGTAGTCTGCAGATCAGGCAGATTAGCAGCCCTGGCAGAGAGCAAAACGCGATACACATGGAGCGCGACCACAAATGTGAAGTGCGAGACGAAAAAAATCCACTGGTAGTCACACCATTGTTTATGCTATACCAACCCCCTTGAAATGATTGGCATGAAAGAACGAGAATTTATTGGCGTGAAAAAATGTCTCAAGTAACCAAATTACAAATGCATTCATGACGCAAAACAGTCAACAGATGTGAACATCTAAATTTAGCTAAATTTACATCATGTGGTGCCAGAATGAACAAAGGAGATATAAACCTAAACATCAAGCTTAGGAGACAAAAAGCTCAAACAGATTCAGGATGCAAGAAACATAACTTTGACAACACCAAGCGGATCTCTAAGATTCTCGAAATAACACATACTACAGTAGTCTCTGGCGATGCTGGACAAAGCTAAATACAATCCATGGTAACAAGCCACATACATGTAACTTAACACAGATTTAATCTAACAACCAGGCCCAGCATCACAACATAGAATGCAAGTAATCAACATGATCACCGACTTGTCCCGTGAGAGAGAATAATTAATATATATAGATTTAGGCCAGCCTAAAAGCATACCTCCTGGGCTGGGTTGTTCAGAGCCTGATTAAGCTAACCCAGTAAAAGGTAGAATTTTGATTTGAGTTTTGTAACTTTGTGGTGAGGTTTTCTGTATATTGTTTGGCCTTCTGTTTTGAGTTTTAATAATCACCATATACACAAAACAAAGCAACAAAAAACATTTGTATAAAACAAAAAGTTCTAATTTGGCTAAGTTTTAATCCTGGGTTAGCGTCAACCAACTTCCGAACAATCCTGCCCTGTTCTCAACAAGTTAACCTAACGTGAGCCCGTGATCCAATCGAAAACCAGCACTTGGTCAGCAGTCAACTTAAAAAAAACACGTAACCTCGATCAGCTGTAAACTTGAGCCTGCGATATGGTCACGTGATAGTTATCAGTGGATACCTTGTTTTGACAGGTGTCGATTGATCATAACATGGATGTCTAATACCAAACAAGTACATGGTAAACCAAGGCTGCATGTTTCTGTCAACCTATTTTTTGGACGATGGCCGCCATCTTGCGCAACGCCGTCATCGTCATCACTGTCGTCGTCATTTGTATGCACCCATGAGCAACCCGCTAGCCATGATAACCATGAGAAAATCAACTCATGGATTACCTTTTCTTTGCTATATGAGTAAATATGGGGCTTCGCATGGCAGCCCTTTGGGCTGCCAGAGCTCCACTAAAAAGAGATATAACACACATTTCTGCAGTAGAAATAAAGCAAGACAAACCACACTTTATAACTTGGCTCATGGAAAATTACAGAGGTGTCTAAAGTCCCTCTACCAAACGATTAGATTATGAGCTCCAGATTTCTATCGCATGATAGTTGCCGAGCGCGCAGTCCAAGACAACTCTCACACATAGAAATCGAGAGCAAATAATCTAATTGTTTTGGTATATTAAATCTACTAGACGTTCAAAACTCTATCTCAATCTTCTTCAAAGACACTTCGAAAATGCCAAGAGGTGGCCGTCATTTCATTAACAAGGGCTCACTGCTACACTACTCTCTACATGTATCTATCTCAGAATAGATTGTGGGTACCATAGCCAATCAGAGAACAGCATTCGTGATAGAACGCTAGTAGATTTATACTAAAAAGCGATGGATAAAAGCTGAAACCAAGCAGAGTTCTGACCTTTACATGTAACAGTCCAACGGCTCTACTCAACTTTTAAAAAAGTTGTCCTGATAAAAAAGTACCCTTCAGAAACAAATGAGGAGCAAAATAAAAAGTTGAGAGGCTGAAATTTATAAGAGAATGCAAATGTAGAGAGACCGTGTAGGCCTGTCACCCAATTTAACACATTTTGTTTTTTTCTTGTGTCTAAGGTAAGGTAAGGTAAATTTACTTTGAGTCGTAAACATGGGGAGTGGTTGCCCAATCTCCCGAGCCAGGGGCTCGTGACAAAAATACACGCACGCGAGTTGTGTCTGACTCCACATGGCTTAAAGCAACCAATCAGCAAAAACCGTTTGCCACGCGAACAGTTGGAAGAGCATATTAAAAAATAGTGTGACTACAGGGGGATTTTTTTTGTCTCACGCTTCAACCTCATGGGCACGCTCTGCGCTTGTGTACCACGTTTCGCTCTCTGCACCACTAATCCGCTGTTCTGCAGGCTACATGACCTGTGAAAGTACATGTACTGAACTTTGTCAAATATTTTTGCAAAGGGGAATTCCTGAGAAACACTAAAAAGCAAGCCCAACTAACCTGCTCCAAACTTATTTACCAGTTC
Organism: Orbicella faveolata; assembly: GCF_042242905.1. Lineage (NCBI taxonomy): Eukaryota > Metazoa > Cnidaria > Anthozoa > Scleractinia > Merulinidae > Orbicella > Orbicella faveolata. The sequence continues at coordinate 13,056,553 of NW_028301553.1, forward strand.
TGACAGGGGTTACTTATTGCAGTGAGAGACTGATCCAAGTTTTCACTCACAATGCTTTCAAGACTGACAGTTGGACAAAAAGCTTATGAAGGCTTATTCTTCTTTCACATATTCATCAAACACCTAAGTTTTCCTGATTGCAGTTTCCTGTTGTTCACACAGCGTGGCTAGTTTCCACTTGTTTCACTACTCATCACCATTTTGAATATGTCAAACAAACTTGAAAAATTCAGCCTAAACGTTTTAAGTTGTAAACCAAACTTACCTCATGCACAATTCATAACACTGTCCCCTTAAGTTTCATGGAAATCTTTCAAATCTACATATCCTTTAACATTGTTCAAAGAGGAGGGATTTACTAAGAAAAAAGTCAAATACTGTAGTTTTAGCTTGTTGTGATTCTAATTTACATGTATCATTGTTTTAATGTACTAATTACTAAATACAATGTACCTGTTTATTGTAATGATTTCAGGGCTCAAAATAGTGATTCTCTGGTCACCAATGAGATGCAAAATTGAGTGTTCGTGACCAGATATTAAGAGCAGCTCGCTGTAACAATCACCTATACCTATGCGCGATAGAAAAAAATGATTTTCTCAAACTTTGTCAGGAAGAAGGTTTTCAGTAACTTCTTTCATAATTGTAACTTTGAGGTTGTTTGAATATTATTTTCTTGTTGAGACAGCCTTACGTGTACATATTTTGCCCTGCAAAAAGCAAAACACAACCCTAAAATTACACTTTTTACAAATACTAGCAAGCCAAAATAATAAGTGTGGTTTGAGAAGCTAACCCATAATACTAAAACTAATATTTTTAACAGTTAGTCAGCACTATCAGATTTATATGTAATTCAAACCTGAATTTTCCTCAAAGTTTCAATTTATATGCTTCAACAATGTCAAAATTTAGTTCAATTTTGTGGACCAATTTCGTGGTACATCATGGTTTACATGCACCTGTCAAAACAATTTTCCCGCTTGAAAGTATCCATTAATCTAAGTTTTCATTGCAAATCTAGCTTGGACAAAACAAAAAATGGAATTATAAAACACAAAAATTCCAAGAATCTTAAAGACTAGGCACTTGTTATAAGCTAATTGCCTGACATTTTGACCTTTCATACCGTGATCAATATCTCCAACATTGATCCAGAAATGTTTGCCTGTAGGTCTAATTTCCAGTAAAATTATCTTTAGGTCTCTAAGACCAGTTACTGTAATTGAAAATACACATCAGGCTGCAAACGAGCATTTTAAGCAGATGTTAATTTTGGATAAGAAATCATACATTTGGCAGTTGGCGACTACAGACACCGCACATAACACCGCACATAACATCAGATGATAAATCAGCATCGAGAAAAATCTTAGAGAAAACTAGTCTACATAGGGTAGTTGGCAAAATTTCTTCCTTTAATTTAACCTATCTTGATAAAAAAAATTGGCTGAAATGGTAACATCACTTGTAAGCTTTATGTTGCATGTACAAAACACTCTTAAATGTTGCCAGGTCTGAAACAGCTAGGGTATTGATTTTTAGGATCAGGACTTAAATAGGGTATCAAATTTTTGGTCAGGGCATTACATACATACATAAATCACCTTTATTTCACCTTGGATTTACAAAGAGTAGCTGTATAGTTAATTTCTCCGAGAAAATAATGAATAAACTTGGTCAGAATAAATAAATAAATAAATAAATAAATAAAACAATATTGATAATAAAAAAAAAATGTTCTTTTAAATAGGGTAAGGGTTTGCGGAAGTGTCTCCACCCAATTCTTCTGGCAGCACTCCCTCCCCTTTGGGCATAGGGAGGGGATGTGGTGGTTTCAAATTGACTGATACAAATGTGTAAATTACAAGTAAAAGCATTTCAAACAAATTAATTTCCAAAACAGATAGCAGTTTACACATAAGCTTAATTGCCATGTGTTGTCTCATGAATCCAGATAAATTACTCTACAAAATCTTGTTATGATTAAACAAAGACAAATAATTCATCTAAGATAAAATTATTCACCGTCTAAGGCAGATGTAGCCATTCTATTTATTTGATCTTGTCTGCTGTGTGTGTTGGGGGGGGGGGGCAGAACTCGCTGAAGATACCGCCGGTGGGGAGGGGGGAACACTCAAGAAAATACACAAACAAAGCTGGAACCCGATCAAAAGGGGAAGAAACACATATTACTACAGTTAACAATATAAATAAATCAACTATATTTTGTTTGTCCAAAGAGCTTACCTGCAATCCGAGTTCAATCGTTCGCCAACGAAGTTCTCCAGCTCCAAGCGAAGTTCTTCCCTGAAAAAATTACAACAGGTACACTGATAAGGAGAAAGTCCTCCATATGAACAAAGCATGAAAGAACTACAAGGGAAGGTACTAAATACACAATGAATAAGAACAAATTAACCTTTTGGTCTGCCTTTTTTTCAGCCTCGTTCAACTTTCGCGGTTCTACAACATGGATGAACTGTTGTTGCAAAGAATGCTGGGAGCGTCCACTCATCTCGCGCGTTACCCGCGCGAGTTAGTGTCGTGGCAATATTCGCGCGTCATCCATATTTTGCCCAGAGGGGGTTTACTCCAAGAATAATTGGGTGTGTGCGGTCCGTCTCCCAAAACCCTTACTCTATTAACGATCAAAATCTGCGATTTTCTCTGCCTTATTTATGACCTGACCAAAAATTCGAATCCTATTTATGACCTGACCCTTATATCAAAACACTGTTTCAGACCGGCCTTGTCGACTCCCGATAGCTCGAACCTGCAAGGAAAATTGAAAAAGGTTCGAGTTATTAGGAGTTCGAGTTTTCGGGAGTTGAAAACAAATGACTGGAAATAAAGAAAAAACGATGTTTAATGTTTTTAGATGTTTTGTACATTTTAATCAAATTTAACTGTACTGCAAGGGATCGAGCCAAAAGATTTATTGACATTTTGGAAAAGGAGTTAAGAAGCAACACTTTGTGAAAACCAGCGGAACCTGAGCTGAACTGACACGTTTTGTGTAATGTAAAAGAACTCGGGTCCGCAAATGATCCCAGGACCGCAAATGATCCCCAAATTGAACCGCAAATGATCCCGGACCGGAAATGATCCCTATATTGGACCGCAAATGATTTATATCAGAGGAAGGTGAGAACATGTACAAAAATTATGAACTAAAAAACATGTTTTATCATTATACAAAAAAATATTCCACAGTTGCTGTTTTGTTCTTCGAACGGTACAGATCGTTTTCACTGTCACGCAATAAAAAAAATAATAAATCGAAAACCAACCAATGGAAAAGCTAAGAAATTGTGATGTACGCTATAGAAGATAACTAAATAAGACACTTCTCCGAGTTTTAGGCCTGCGCGTTTCCCCAAACTTCAGAAATTCGTCGTAAATGTTTCCCAGAAATTTACAGAGCCCAGTAAGTAAACGCCATGTTGGTATAGAGTGGGACGTAAGGGTTTGCGGTGATGCGGTTTTGCGTTATTTTTGGTGCGGTTTTACGGAAATCTTTACTTTAAACTGCGGTATTGCGGTTTTATAGGACTAAGCAGTTTGCGGTTTTCATAAATTTTGGATCGCGATAATCGGTAAAAAAGAGAGTGCAGCCGTCTGCGCTTTCCAGTTATGGCAATTACTACTCGGATCCTGACGCTCTCGATGACTTTTAATCTCTTGTTTATGTTTTGCAAGGGACCATTGTTGTGCAAGCAAGCTTTGCCGTTTGTCATTTCCGCTTTTTCCAGTTTATAATTGGTATGAATAGCAATTTTATCCAATGATACGTCGACTTGTTGACTTTCCGGGCTGGGAATCTTTCGCTCAGATTTCCTACATTATTTTCCGTGGCCTCGTGCTGGACAATGTCTGCCGAGCAAGAAGAAGTGGTTTATGAGGATGGTCGGGAAGAGACGATGTTACTTAGAGGAGAGATTGGAAGCTCGGCGACGTTTCTTCTGGGAGCAAGAACTCGCTTCGGGAGAGTTATAACGCTTCAACAATCGTTTGCTTTACTGAACACTTCATGAGGCTGACTACGTTGTCTTCGGGTTATTCAAAATTTTTCTTGGAAAGATTTTAAATGAAATTTAAGGTTGATTCAGTCGAATTGCCACATGAAATGGGTGTTCCGAGCTCGTATCCGGGATATTTGAGCTTGAAAACTATCATCTTGACGAATTTTCGCCAAAAAAGACTCGCGGAAAGCTTGCGTTAGCTTGCGTTGTGGAACATTCGAGTGGTTTCCAGTGCTGAAGTCGTAAACATCGATGTTTTTCAATTGTGTAACTCAGCAGTATTCGTGTAGGCGCGAGCGCACTTATATTAGTTCCACAGCAGCATAACGAAGTCAGTCCCATGGACGTGTGTCAATTATTGGTCTTTTACGGAGTCATGGAAGTCGTCGATACTCGTCAGAGTGCATGATGATAAGATCAGTTATAATACTACAGTATTATTTTATGAGTGCGATGATCATACGTTGATTAACATTAACCTACACTCCTGTCAAACTAAATAAGGTCGTATTTCTAATGGAATGGCGAACTAGAAGTAATGATGACGGCACCGTAGCACATTTGTAACTACGGTTTCGGTATTTTGGTAAATTTCCATGCGGTATTGCGGTTTTTTACGTTTTTTTTACGTTTTTTTTACGCGGTTTTGCGGTTTTCGGACCCCCCTTACGCCCCCCTCTGGTATACATCCGTGGTACACCAATATGGCGGCTGGAATGTGGTGTAAGCATCTGGAACTTACTTTGGCTTTCTAGGCGACTGATTATTAGTACTAAACAAACAAGCATTTATATAAGCACTTTTCCTAATGCTCTAACTTCTAAAAGGGCTCAAAATCATGAGATAAGTATATATTTTTCAACAAACTCGATCGTAGCCTTATGTCACGCAACCTTCATAACCCTGAAATTCAAAATGCTCTGGTTTCCAAACGAAGCACGCTAATTGTAAACAGATATAAATACAAACACACCGCCTCTTATGCCTGATGAGGATAAAAATACGTCTCGTGAAGACGATCTATTGAATTAGAAGTCTTAGAAAAACACATACTTGTAAACACTCTCGAAATCCCAGTGGCAATAGTATCAAACATCTATCAAACAGCTAACTTGTCAAAACGAAGCGCAAGCCTTGGCCTTGCTTGGTCATGCATGAAGCTGAACTTCGTAACTATAGCTTGGAATTTTGGCTTCTTAGAATACCCAAGTAGTCATTTCCGAGGAATCAAAGCCAAAATACGACCGAGGAAAAATTACAAAATAAATTTGTTCAAATTTTCAGTGCTACACACTAGGTGTTTTACAACGTGATGAAGCGTTGTGGGCTTGTAGGTCTACTCAAGTGACAGCGTCTTCCTTAATAGTTGCTTCATGGTTAGATTTTAGTTTGAAACTTTAGACGAGTGGCGTTAATGGCTGATAAAATGTGATTTAACTAGAACACCGAACTATCAGTGTTTAACAAAGGAGGATATGTAGTGTATGTTGCACTGATTTTACTGAGAATTGCAAAGAAATGTAAGCCAAGTCGTGTTTTGATGATTGAGTGGTGATATTCATAACATCGTAGTTAGCAACAAAATTTAGTCGAAAGTATGAAAAAAAGCAAGTTGTAAGCCACTATAATTATAAGATGGCTTTAATAAAAACATCGGTATTCACGAACGCCAATTCCCTATCCACACCATCCCACCATCCATGCCATTCCTTATTTTTTAGTCGGGATCATTTGCGGTCCCTATTGGGGATCATTTCCGGTCCGGGATCATTTGCGGTCCAATTTTGCGATCATTTGCGGTCCGGGATCATTTGCGGTCCTGGGATCATTTGCGGACCTGTACAGTTGAACGAAAAAAGGTCACGCGGCTGCTTCAAAATAAATTTAATGTACGTTTTGAGCTACAGTACACTGTTTGTTTTGATTTGTCACGTGCACGGATTGACAGACATGGTTCGAGTTATCGTGGGTAAAATTATATAGAAAATGACCTGAAGAGAAACGGAAATTGTTTCGAGTTAGCAGGAGGTTCGAGTTATCGAGAGTTCGTGGTTACCGAGGGTAAAATTAAAGTAAATGTATTACGGAAATCGATTTTGGTTCGAGTTAGCGCTACCCTGGTTCAGATTAATGTTAAATTGCCATAATCAGAATTTATGACGGACATTTGTTGGTTTTCTTTTCGATATTGCTGAAAAAGTGGCTTCTTCTTAAAAACATACCCATATCAAGACTAGAGTGCAAAAACCATACTCTATTTATGACCAAAATGGCTACAACTGATACCCTATTTATGACCAAAACGGCTGAAAAACCATACCCTTTGAGGGGGCATATACCTATATAGCCCATATAAAACCTGGTTCTTATACCCCACCGACCTATCTGCGACATAGTCGCCAGTTGGAACTGGAAATGTTCGCCGATCTCAGTGTTCCAGTGGGTTCCCGGCCGGCGCATCTGCGATGGATCGCCGACGTACTCATATTTGCGCGAAATACAAATCGAAGGGACGCAATTTTCAACCATTCCAGCCGTAAATATGGATGGAATTGTCTTACTGGAGTACGTTGCGTCTGCAGATGATGTTCACATAGTATTTTCATCGCCGACAATCACCTACAACCACCGGTTTGCCTACGAAGTTGACTCAGCTCCCTCAGCTCAACTTAGCAGGCAGCCTGGGACAATGCCTGAGACAGATTATGATTCGACGATAAATGTTCACATATGTCCCAGACCCTCCCAGGTAGGCCTAAGGGAGAACCCCTCCCCCGGGATATTTTGATCCACTTTCGATTCATGCCTTCACGGATTGATATTCTAGTTGAAGTCTGTTGAGACCGGACCGAACCTCCCTCTTCGTACCTTCTGGCAGGAAATTTACAGGTAGTTAGGTAGTCAGCCATTAGCAATTTTTACAACTAATAATAACTTGAATTTGTTAGCACGCGAGGGCAAAACGCGCGAGAATTCCTCTCATGCATGGCTAACCATGAATTGAAGAAAGAAAGCTACAAGACCGAGGAATTCTATCGCACTGCTAAACCTTTTACAACCTGGTTGTAATGGCGTTTTGCCATCTCGCGCTAAAAAAGTCGGTGATCTTCCGGAGGGGTGTTCCACAAACATTTGGGTGGGAGTGTGCGCGCGTCGACACATTAAACCCAAACAATGCTATTTTCCCTACTCTTATTCAAACCTGTTCCTTACATTTAAATCGATATACACTATATTCAGACAAGGCCTTACCCAACAAGTGCCTCGGTTCAGACGAGACACATAAACTAGAAAAATAAAAAAGTTAGCTAAAGTTAGTAATAAGCCCAAGCTTATCACCTTGTCTAGATGATATATGCTTTTGGTTCCACACTCTCGTATTCTCGGTATCAGTCTGGAACTAGCTTACAATAGAGACTCATGCGGAGGAATATCATTAAAAAGAGAGTAATATTATTTGCATTTGAAGCGACTTCCCGAATTAGCCTTAGTTGCAAGCTAGTTCCAGTCCAAAACCGAGAACACAAATATAGTCTAATACTGACCGGAATATGCAAACATTTTTCAACCCAAAATGTTCAAATTCAGACCAAACTGGCTTCAAAACTACAGGTATACCCTCACCAATAAATCCGGTCTAACGAAATGTTCCCAAAAACAGCTTAAAACAGCTTAAAACGGCATTCGATAGAATCTACTACGGCGGACTAACATCCAGACCGACCTGCAGACTCTCCCCTTGGATGTGCGTGGTGTCAGCTGCTCCTTGCCTCACAGTACCCCGGCACAGTGCGTCCTGCAAGGCGCATCACAGGAATTCAACTGAGATAATTCTCAGTAAGGCTGTTACATTTTGCGTTGTTATATTTCGCGTTAAAGAAGCTGTTACATTTTACGTTATAAAGTTGTTAAAATCCCGTTAAAGAAAGTGTTACCGGTACATTTTGCATCAAAAGTTCATACAATTCGAGTTAATGTTACATTTTGCGTTAACATTAGATTTTGCGGCGTAACATGGATCTAGCAGGGCACGCAAAGTCTGATACTCGCCGGGTGATACTCACCTAAACGGGATTTTGTGGCTCAGGCCCCGTCCACTCCGGGGGGGGGGGGGGGGAGGGCTAGGGACTCCCATATAAAAAGGACGCGGGTGCTCGTCGGCAATTTTGAAACTGAACCCCAAAGAGATACCAACATCCTAATTTTTGGGCGTGGCGTGAAATTTTTTTTCACCCCGTAAGAGCCTGTGCTGTATTCTTGGGGAAGACAGTTTATTCTCACAGTGCCTTTGTAATTGAGTACCGGAAAATTTTATGTCCGGGGGGTAACCCTGCGATGGAAGCCAGCATCCCATCCAGTGCGGAGTAGAAATACTCCTAGTCGCTTCATGTTACAGAAACCAGAGGTAAGCGCTGGATGATGGGCCACTTGGCTCGTACACTGTATGCAGACTTTACCTTTACTGTATCGCGTAACGATGTTATAATTAAGTTACTTCTTGTTTAATGAGTTACAAAATATACCCAGAATCAACTCCAATCCACCCTTTAATACCGTTTGCTGTAGGATCTGTTACCTGATCTCGCTACTACCTACTATTGCTGACTACAAAGCTACTGGTCGAATTGTAAAAATAAAATTAATCTTGATATCACATTAAAAAGATGAAAAGTTTTGTCTTCTTTAACCCCAAAATGTCAACCAAAAAAAATCCCGCTCCTTGTCTTACTGCTCGTCATAAATTCTAAATTCGTACTTTGCAGTACCTCACGTCCAAGCAAACTTGTTGGATCGACCCAACCATTACTGTCAAAATTCTATTGGATTAGATACTTCTTTTTAGAGGCTTTTAAAACAGAGAAAGAAAGAATTCTTGCACGCCTTGCGTGCCTATGTTACATTTCGACGATACATTTTCCAACCAGGATGATGCCAGCTGTGTGGTCAGACCAATGTCTCACCAGTGCAGCTTTTGACTGAACCTCTTGAAAACAATCATAAACCAACTCAAGGAACCTTATATGCGAGTAAGTGAGGACACACAGTGGCACGTCTGTCTCGTTTTCTTCACCTGGTATTGTCTTTGAAAAAAAACAGTGTTGGGTCAGAGATCCTGACTGAATTCAAGTGCTGAAAAACCTTCGCTGCTCCATTGTCCGACAAACCACAAATGAACTGGAAAACACTCCCCATGGTCTCACACTTCTCAAAGGTGTCGACGGGTTGTTCAATTCCACCGAGATTTCCTCCAGGAAGACATGTGTACGTGATGTACCACGCTGTTATGAATTCTTGAACCCTCTTGTGGATAAAGGACACCATACCTGCTGGTCGATGGATTTCTGCATAAATGGAACCAATGGATGCTAACGGGCAGCTGATCACACTCGAACAAATGGTCCTTCAAAATACATTCTAAAGCCACCTTTCCGATTTCAGGGAGGACCACTTTGAAAACGTGTACTTTGCCAAAGCGAGTAGGAGACTCTTTCCCTTGATTGTAATCCAAAACGTACTGGACAATCGCCAAATACAATTTTGTTTCAGTGTCAGGAAAGCTCCTCAACTTGCCCTTTTTCCACAGGGTGCAAAAGAAAAGAAGAAGCAATGGAACTCTCGCTAGGTCCTCCAGTCTTTTCCCCAAAAGATGAGGCCTCAGCACTTTTGCTCCTGCTTTGCCACCAAGCATTCTGCTCATCAAGGCCTCCCTGTCCTCCTCACTAAACCCGGTGATCTCAGCCCCCCCCCCCCCCCCCGAGGGTACTTTCAGAAAAGTTGGGTGGGGGTGTGTGGCCCACCTCCCCAAACCCCTACCCTATTTATGACCAAAATCTGCGATTTTTGCTACCCTATTTATGACCTGGCCAAAAATTCGATACCATATTTATGACCGTTGCGGCTGGCACAGTTGCCCTAAGCATAAGTTATGAGGGGCTTTTTTTCTGACGGTCTTATTGATAATGATGAAAAAGTAGCTTCTTCCAGGAAACAAACCCAATTCGACGAGTGACTAATGACATCTCGAAGGTTTTGGCATTTAGAGACTTCTTTGAGATTAACGGCAACCAAAATCTCGAACGTCTTCAGGATATCTTTCTGTTTGTCTCCCGTTGTCGCGTCATCAAGTTCAGCCCTGTCTTAAGCCAGTGTCTTCACGAAAGTGCTCTTCCCGATACCCGTCCGCGCTTGCACGAGTATCCTCTTTGGGACAACACCGTTCTTGTTTGCAGTGAAAATATCTGTGTAATGGTTAAGCTTTGACTGTGATGACCCAGCTGGCGTTTGTTCCTCTTTTACCCAGGACAGTCGAGTGTAGATGTCATGAATGTCCATTGGGCAGGTTTTAGAACACACAGGTGGGCGCTGTGGCGGTTCTTTTGTAATTTTCTGGGAGTTTACTACGACAGGAGTTCACTTAAAAATGTCCTCAGGCGATGCATCTGAATATCAACGATAATGAATTAAGGGGTCAATCCAAATGATAGTACAACTAGAGAAGTAGTAAAGTTTTATTTTACAAAACAATTTGTGCAAAACGGTAACCTATCAGTGTCTAGCCTTCCTAAAAGGCTAGAGTGAGAGGGTGATGGGGGGAGGAAGAGAAGACGAGGAAGGTCCAACACAAAGCAATACATTGACTCGCGTCGCACGTCGAAAACCTGGATGTTGCGCAAAACTCATATGTTACTGGAAATTAAGACATAAAACTGTACCTAACGAAGCACGAGGCAGGTGGAAATGATTTCTTATTTCCAAGTTCTTTATGAATAGGAAGATTTCTAGAAAGCATTCAAAAGTTCTTTCAAGGCGGATATCGTAGTAAAAGAAACACACATTTCTGTATGTGCATGTTATTGTTTTGATCACATACTGCGTTGCATGGTGCGATAACTGTAAAACACAATGTGAACATGTGCGGCTCCTACCTAGTTTTTAATCAAGTATAACGAGGTGAGAACGTTTCTTACATAGCCTTACCTAAACACGAGTGGGGTTGGGAAAATTCGAGACAGTTATGCAAACCCGAGACGCAGTCACGGGTTTGCATAACTTTCGAGAATTCTCCCAGCCCCCTGAGTGTTTAGACGAGGCTATGTAAAAATGGAAATAAGTCCTCTATTGCTTTAACAAATTATTTCTCAAAAACTAATTCGACAAATGAAGGGCAATTGCGTTTATTTACTTCTTGATCCCAAAAGATTTTCTCAATACACGCTCTAGACAATCATCTTTCCTACAAGCCAATCAAAACGCGCATCTGACCACACATGAACCAATGCGGAAAATTCGCGTTACAAAAGTCAAAATCAAGTTGAAAGTGCCGTTCTTAACAACGGTTTTGCAACTAATTGGCTTATACCGTCAAAAGGTGAGACAGGGCTGTCCGTTGTCCCCTTATCTGTTTATTCTCTCAGCAGATATCCTGGCGCATAAAATCCGACAAGACCCAGAATTCAAAGGAATTAAGCTGTTCAGAAATGATGTAAAACTGTCGCTCTTTGCGGATGACACCAACAATTCACTGCTGACTTGGGAACATAGCCGGTTTATGTTTAAAGGTTAAGAAAACAAAAGCGATCTGGCTTGTGAAATGGGCAAAGAGTAGGAGCAAACCCTCTTGGAATGAAGTGGAGGCGCAGTCCCGTCAAGATACTCGGCGTTCATTTCTCGTGCGACGTCAAAGGAAATGATGAGCTTAATTCTAATCAAAAGCTGAAAGTATTACAAACAAAACTCGATATGTGGAGTTCTCGAGATCGGACTCTTTTTGGAAAAGTTATGATAATCAAAACCCTCGGGATATCTCAGCTAATTTATTCCGCATCAAATCTCCCCGTCCCCGCAGGAATCGAAGACTCGGTTAAAACCAAATGCTTTAAGTTTCTTTTGAGAAAAACGAAAGACAAAATAAAAAGATCAGGACTATACCATGACACTGATAAAGGAGGATTACGTATGACTGACATGGGTCTAATGTTTAAATCACTCAAACTTGCTTTGATCCCTAGGATGCTGTCCGCAGGCAAGAAAAACTGGTGTACAGTTCCAGACCACTTCTTCAGAAAAATGGGAGGATTAAATCTCCTACTCAGGTGCCATTACAATGTCAAATACTTTGACAAATTACCGGGTTTTTTATAAATCTATCCTTGAGTTTTTCAGTGAACTGAAAACTCTTCATGGATATGACCAATCACAGGATTTAGCTCTTTTCAACAATAAAGACATTAGTTGGCGGGAGGCCGGTATATTTTCATGAATGGTTAGAGGAGTTAGCTCAATGAAACGGAAAATTCTTAACTTTTAAGGAATGTTCTGATACATACGGATGTCAGACTAATTTTCTTTAATATTATCAAGTACTAAGCGCCATACCAACTCGTTTATTGACAAAGGCAAAAGACAATGCATGCCACTCTTAACAAGCTATTCTTCACAAGCGGTGAAGAAATATTTAAATTCAATGATAATGTTGAAATTCATCTGGTAAGAACTTGAATACGAATGTCACTGCGCTTGATCACTCTTGAAAATCACGTGAACTTGCCCGATTTGGCAGCCCGAGAACATGGTTGAGAAATTGAATTGCTCATCATGCCTTGTGAAGTTTTGCTGGTTAGGAATCATAGCACAAGCCACGGATCCAGATTGTTGAAGTTGTTGCTGATTCCCTCGTAAGACTTGCATTTGCTGATCGGCTGGTGTGGCTTTTGGATTCAGGGTAGATGAGAGAACATTACTGCACTCCTGGAGCTGCTGCGAAGATGGACGAGCGTCGTAGCTCTTGAGGGAATTTTCATTCCCGTGGCTTGACAGGGAATTTGACAAACCAGCATCCGACCACAGTGTTACAGCTGTTGCCCTGATGCAGTGATTGGTATAAACGTGAGAAAGATTAGCCTTTTTGCTGAGCTCTTCCATCATGCTACCGAGCTTGTTTACGCCTAGACATCGATTTTCGAACCACACTGATTCTTCTGGCCCATTCCAGTACCGCTTCGGAAACTGGAAAAAAGCGTTGCAAGCAGGGTTGAGTTTCCTGCAGTAAAGTTGGAGGGCATTAAATCCATCACTCTGATGCTCTGTCTGGTACATTCTTCTACGTTTCTCGTAGTTTGTGGCGGTGTCATATTTCCCTCCTTGGTGTGTTTTTCTTGACTCGTCATGGGCCATGGTTGCGTACCAGTTGTTGCCTTCATCCTGGAGGAATAGGAAACTGGCCTTCGTCAATTTTCTCTGTCCTTCCCGTCCAAGTCGAGGGAAATACAGGGCGACATGAAACCAGACGTTATATAGGAGACCTCGAGGAGTTTTTGGATTAATAACAGCGCTCTCTTTCAGACGCCGAAGGTCTTCACGCCCAATGGCGTACTTCTTTATCTTTTTCAGTTTGGCGTCTAACATCCGGTTGGACGGCTGGAAAGCAGAGGACTTACCTTGGTAATTGGGCCATTCTTGAAAGACAGCAGCATCGTTCAGAATGTTAGCCACAACTGAAGCCGCCATGACACTGGCAAAAACCCCCCACTCATCAGCAGTTAAAGATTGACTGCCATCTTTGTAGTCTTTGATACCTTTAACGACAACCCATTCTGTCTTTAGGTCATGGGCTGCGGTAAACAGACCTGTAATACAACAATGCAAATACGGTGATAAATAATGCCCTCCCAAGAAAATAAATAAAACTAAAAAAACTATACATAAACCAATATGGTCCTTGTAGAATTGATTCATATGCATCTTAGACCTTGATTCATTAATAAATTGATCACCTTTGCTAAAAAATCGGTTGGGCAAAACGTTGCACTGTGTTGCCACCCTGCTGGAAAATGTCAAACAATGTCGTATATATGGAGCTGGACAATGTTTCCCGGAATGAAGCCCACGCACATCGCCATTTCCCGGATGATTTCGCTTCTTGCGATCATTTTACTACCTTGCTGTAATAGACTGGTTTATTCATGAATAGAAGCCTCCTGTGAAGGTGGTGGTCAGCACTTAATATACTTTGATGGATCAATAAGGCCACTCTAAACTTCAGTGTTTAGACATTCACGTTCCCAAAACCAAATTTGTGGAGTTAGTACATGTATATTTAGTTCTTTTGAATCTCAAAATATTTCAACATCAACATGCCGCATTCGTTGGCCACACAGAACAAAACATGTTACAGCCTGAAAAAAGAGAGAAGGTAATGAAGTAGCTTGACCAGAATTTTATTTTCAAAACTCGCGGCATGTCTTTCTCAGTAGTTACTAGAAATTTCTTAAGTAGCTGTTATGAAAAAAGGCTGAGCGAATTTATTCAATTTTTTCCAAATGTATTCATCGAAGAGCCTCCTTGGGAAAACGCACTGAAGTGTAATGATCACCTGAGGTGTGCAGGTGAAAAAAAAAAGAACATTATATACAAGTTTAGTTTCAAGTTCGTACCATTAACGTTTTGAAGCAGACATCTGACAAACTCACCTTCCCCCTCCATTTCAACTGCAATTGCCTCAGCGCATCGCGGGTTAATGTCCTCACTAACCCCCTCTGGCCAACTCAATAAGTCACTATCACAGTGTACTCTTACTTCCAGAGCACCTGGGTTTTCTAAAGGTGCCTGCCAGCCGTCAGCTGCATGTCTAATGAGGTTGCTAACGTCTCTGCTTGCAGGGGTTTTGTAGACGGCTGTTGTTAACTTTGAGGAGACAACTACATCTCCTAGTTTGCCTTTATCATGATTCAATCCAATGCAGGCCCCCACCGAAAATACAGCCTTGGGTCTCAGTACATGGACAGCGTCTTTTGCGACGGTTAGAGACCCACCAGGAACAGCAGAACCTTTGGAAGACCTCATCAGTGCAACTTTCAACTTCTTCCCACCACCATTACCCAAGAAGCCAAAGTAAACGCAACCAACTTCTCTGGAGTAACTCCTAAAGGGCTTTTCGAGATAGGAAAAAAATCCTAGGAACTCACAATCCTCCACTGTCAGTACTAGAAAATCGACAGGGAGTTCAACATCGTTCCATTTACTCCACGTGTTGGGAAGATCACTTAACTCTGGGACTTTAAAACTGAGCAGTGGAGGGTGGTTATAGCAGTCCTGTGTACCAAGTCTTTTACTGTGTTTAGAGTCTGCTGCTGAAAAGATAACATGCAAGGTAATAGTAAGCATAATATCTCTACACTGAGAGGTGCAGTGGCCTAAAGGTTAGTGGGCTGAAACCCACAAGAGCAGTCTGGGTTCGAGCCCTGGGCTGGGTCATAATCATCATCACTGCTCTTTGTGGCAGTAGGCCCATAAGGCGATGACATTTTGTTTCCACTGTTTCCTATCCCCGGCTACCACTCTCATGGTATTTCAGTCATTCCACCCTGCCTGCTGGCTCTCCTCCTCTACTGTCCTCCTTCAGGCCTTTCTAGGTCTGGCATAAGTCACTGAGGTGATTTTGGACAAGACACTAAACTCGCACAGAGCCTCTCTCCACCCAGGTTTATAAATGGGTACCAGGCAAATTTAATGGTGGAGGTAGCCCTGCAATGGACTAACATCCCATCCAGAGAGAAAGACGGGGTGAGTGGAGTAAAAATACTTCCCAGTTCCTTCATGCTGCGAATACTGGAGAGAAGAACCGACCTGATGGGCCACTCAGGGCTCGAATGCAGACTTTACTGAGTGTATGGTGAGAATCAGGAACCTTAAACAATAACAACGGTAATAAAAGGACTATGCTGTACGCCTTCATCAAAATGAATTAGTGTTAATCTTCATTGTGGAATTTATTATGAATTTTCCCCTATAATGTAGAAGACAGTGTTATTATCAAATTATAATGATAACCTGTTTTTTCCACAGGTGTGAGATTGGCTTGTTTAGGATCTGGGGTACTCCAACTGGTTGACAATTTTCTTTTCCCCTCTCCTGATTTATCTGTTAGAAGGAAAAAAATGCAAGATTATGACCATATCCCTTGACTTATACACAACATACTTTAGAAAAGTGACTTACAATGTTCAGAATACATGCATGTACATGACAACATTGCACATAATTGAAGACATGATTGATCATCGCAGTTATACACACAACTTAAGCAGTTGTAAAATTAAAGCCTGAAAAAAAACTCAGACAAGAACGGGATTCAAACTCATGACCTCTGCGATACCGGTGGAGTGCCCTACCAACTGAGCTATCAAGCCAACTGGGAGCTGACAACATTTGTGAGTTCGTAATAAACCAGTAGATGGTGAAGAATACAAATGAATATATGAAAGTTCATATATTTGAACTGCGAAGAATGATATGAAGACATGATTGATCATCGCAGTTATACACAACTTAAGCAGTTGTAAAATTAAAGCCTGAAAAAAAACTCAGGCAAGAACAGGATTCGAACCCAGGACCCCTCCAATACCGGTGCAGTGTCCTGTAAACTGAGCTATCAAGCCAACTGGGAGCTGACAACATTTGTGAGTTTGTAATATAGTAATACCAGTAGATGGTGAAGAATACAAATGAATAATTACAAGAAAGTGTAAATATTTGAACTGGAGAGAATGATATGAAGACATGATTGATCATCGCAGTTATACACACAACTTAAGCAGTTGTGAAATTAAAGCCTGAAAAAAATTCAGACCTGAACGGGATTCGGACCCATGACCTCTGCGATACCGGTGCAGTGCTCTACCAACTGAGCTATCAAGCCAACTGGGAGCTGCCCACATTGTGAGTTTGTAATATACCCATAGATGGTGAAGAATACAAATGAATGTATGAAAGTTCATATATTTGAACTGCGAAGAATGATATGAAGACATGATTGACTATCGCAGTTATACACACAACTTAAGCAGTTGTGAAATTAAAGCCTGAAAAAAAATTCAGGCCTGAACGGGATTCAAACCCATGACCTCTGCAATACCGGTATCGTTATGGCATGGCAGAAGTATCGCAGAGGTCATGGTATCGCAGCGGTCATGGGTTCGAATCCCATTCAGGCCTGAATTTTTTTTCAGGCTTTAATTTCACACCTGCTTAAGTTGTGTGTATAACTGTGACGATCAATCATGTCTTCATAGTCTGAATTTTTTCCAGACTATAAAAGTACATGTACATGTAGCTATCTGAAGCCTGTTTGATTGTGACAAAACCACAACTTTGAATATGTACAAGAAATTTTAAAGAACTCCAATGATCTACTTGATTAAAATTATGAACTCAAGAAGAAACTGCAGTTTTTTTAACTCCAGCCTTTTTGGTGTATAAATTTTAACTCAAGTCTTCGTACACATGTAAAACCATATTAAAACACGGCAAATGCAACCAAAGAAAATGTGCCAGGCACATCATGCACCTGAAAATCAAGGGAAACTGGGACCTACTGTACTTATAGTAATGGAGCCCAAAAGGTGTTCACACTTTTTGTAGTGATTAATTTTCAAAACTGTTTACATGTAAAACTGGTAAAGACATGTAAGTGTAGGTTCACCAGAAGGAAAGAAATACACTAACTAAAGTTTAATTTCATGTTGTAGCAATGAGCATTGAGAAATGCACTATCTAACTATGAGATGCCTGAAAATCATGCTACCTTACTCAAATTTGTTGAAATAAACCAGGTAGGTAAGTTAATGATTCAGAGGAGCCCTAAATTTTGCTCCAGAATTCAGGAAAATACATCTCTGAAAGTGAAGAATTTCAAAATTTTCTGTTAGGCTGTTTTGGCCTTCCAATTTAGTTACCTGGTTTGTAAACCTGTTCTTAACCCCCCTGCAAAACATTTTTATTGAAACCCCTGAGCCCATATAATGTTGTACATGTATATTAGTTTAGAGAATTCAGACTCAAGCCACAGATTTCACTTGGGGTTAGCTGACATTCCCCCAGCACTTAAGTATCAACTTACTTGATGGTGTTGAGTTACTGACATTGTTTGACTGAGTTGGGACTCTGACTGACGGTGGAAACTTGGGTGAAGGATTACATGTACATCAACTGCAAGGCTGCATCAGAAAGAAGGAAAGAAAACATGCATGACTGTAAGTCAAAACAAGAATTGTTAGTGGTGATTTATTACATGTAGCTTAGAAAAATGCACCTTTAAGTATGAGCAAAGCCAGCATCTTTAATGAAACAATACAATACAAAGGGGGACTTAAATTTCTGATTAGTTGTTTCCTGGAAGTTGTTGTTTAAAGACTGTGGTCAATGAAATGAAGCCACAAAGAGGAAGAATTGTATTTTATGTAGCATCAATGCCATGTGGAGGCGTGGTGGCAGCACTCATCTCTGGATCTAATGGTCTGAGTTCGAGCCCTGGATGGAGACATTGCGTTGCATTCTTGGGCAAGACACTCTATTCTCACAGTGCCTCTCTCCTGACCCAGGTGTATAAATAGGTACCAGCAAACTTATAATGCTGGGAGTAACCGGCCCATCCAGGAGGGTAGAAATACTGCTACATATAGTTGGGATAAGCTCTGGCCTGATAGGCCACTTGGTTTGTATGGACTTTACCAGTAGCTACCAATGCCACTGACCCTCAAGATGAATGTTCTACATTTCAAAGAAATATGTATCTCAGTAGTACAACCACAGTGTTTTGACAAATCACTTCAAAAACTAACCATGAATGTGATTAAGTGCAACTTAGTTTAATTGGCAGGTATGTTAGCTTGCTACTGTAGTTATTGGTTCAAAAGAGGCACGCAACAGCTGCTAACCCAATTAACAAATAAGTTGGATTGTGTTATAATATTATCACACAGGCAAAATACTTGCCTGTACTTTGTTTGTACTTGCCTAATACTTTCATGGTTCTGATTGGTTTACAGGTAGTTGATAAATTTTCCAACAGTTACTGCAATTTTTGCTGATTTGGGCCACACAAACAGAATAAATTATGCTTGCATACAATAGCCAGGGCTTCTGGACCAATCATAATCTAGAATTCTTTTCACTGTCTCTGCCAGAAACTGATCTACAGTGTACAAAAATAGTTACAGTGTAACATATTGTTTCTAAGTAATAATATTAGTTGTTACCTCATTTTGACTGTTGTGGGAGTCCATTGAGTCTGCAGGTGACTGTGAATAATGACCAACTCTTGATAAAGATGCAGCTGAAGGACTGGAAGGTGCATACCAAGTGGATGGAGTAGCTGATCTAACTACTTGTGATGAAGAAAAAGCAGCTGGTGTTTCTGGTGAAGAATAGGGTCTGCATGATGCAGTCTCTGAGCTGACGTCACTGGCAGTCGATTTGCCTGATGATTTTCTTTCCCCTGTGTTGTCCATTTGTAGCAATAGTGGTTCATACAATCACTCAATCAGCATTTGGTGGAAACCTCAACAATAATATTAGAAGAACAAGGATTGCTAATTATTGTTAATCATAAACAATTATTTTTACAATTATATTTGCAATTATTTTGTATGTTACTTTCATGCATTTCTTATTGTAGGGCAATACTAAAAGATGGAATCCGGAATCCGGAATCCGGAATCCAGAATCTGCAATCCACAATCCACAATCCACAATCTGCAATCTGCAATCCACAATCCAGAATACAGAATTCACTTCAGTAATGTCTAATAAATAAATATAGGGAGAAATTATTTTGTTGTCATTTATTTTCTTTGCTTTACTTCAACCACAAACTGTGATTGTTAAAAAAATTTGACTAGTTTTGAACAACCCCTAGCTATACATCTGGCCTGGTTGTTCAAAAGCTTGATAAAGCTATCGGCCATTGGGTAAATCCCTATCCAGTCAGGGTCAGTGATTTTTTGGGTGGATAGAATTACCCATAGCCTGTGAGCAGGCTCTAGTGTCTGGGTTTCCCACTCAAATGCTGCTTTCTTACTTTTTGCGTTGGCATGTGAGGGAGTGTTTTCTCACAGCTTCGTCACTAGTGCCCTAAGCCCAAACACAAGAGTCCACTCGCAGGCTAAGTTACTGTACCCATCTTCTGTTCAACCTGACCCTGGCAAGAGTGCGGTTCTTGTCTAGATCAAATTGCTCTGAGAAGACTAGTGAGTAGCACAACAGCTACAAGCTATTGCAGTGAGTTTCTGGCAGTCTTTTCACATCTTTTAACAACACGTTATCTGATCCATTCTCAATCAAGAAGCAGGTGGAAGTAAGTGTGCAACATTTCTATAAATTGTTTTAATATGATGGCTGACAAGAATATCTAGTGGTGTTTTGTAACAGTATCACTGTGGAAATAGTGTTGATCTGGAATTACATGTAGTAATTTATCTGTTGAGAAAAAGATATTTATTTAGACAAGCCAGGTTAACCTTTGGACATTAAAAGTGGGGGACGTCACCATCGATGTACAGGTAGCTGCCACTGACGGAGACCCTGTTCTCTGAGACATTTCCTATCTTGTTCAGTATCTACTACACATAAAGGCCAAATTTATACCTCTGGTGAATTGCAGACCACTTAAGGTAATTCCTCTGAAATAAAAGTGACAATAGATTTTTGGTCAAACTTTGTCCACTGAATATTTGTCATATGGTAACTTCAATTTTGAAATAAAAAAGGGGGGTGCCCATGCTCATTAAGGAGCAGTGTGGCATTGAAAATGCCCCATTTTGGCATTATTTAATGCTTATTATAAGAACACATTCCCAGTAATCGTAAAATCTTTGTGAACCCAGGCTTATAAGAACACGCATTAAGGTTACTTCCCACCTTCGCGGGTGCCCTTCTGGAAAAAAAATTGTATGCGCGCCAGTTTCAATAAAACCCCAACAAACTATACATCATAAGAAAGCTTAATAAATGTACTTTACGAAAAAAATACAATTTTAGCAATGTTTTCTTTTAGGAAGTGTCAGGAGGCGGTAAGGCGTGAAACGACCGAGGCTTCTTCTATTGAATTTATCGGGTATCGGATTCCGCAGTACGGGCAAAGTGGCTGCACAGTCTTATTCACAAGCCATCAATCAACAAAAGTGTGTCAGGCTTTTTTGATATTCTGATTTGTTGTCTAGATATTCACTTCTCAAGTTGGAGTAGCTAAAAATATGCGAGACGTGTTGCATAAATGGACGCCACGGGAAAAATGTGTTAAATATCAAAATTTCCCGACACACTTTGGTTTGTGATTATCTCTGGAATGTTCTGGTGAAATTTCACGAAAATCCGTCAAATCTGCATACCCTATAAATACGCTCAAAGTGGATATATTCCTCCAAAAATCAAATGCGAGATTTTAGCTTGTAAAGGTTTGTAAACAATACGTGCCACGCCCGGAGATTATAACACCTAATGAAACCGCAAACCAATGGAACAACATGACCTCCTAGTGTCTATGACAATAGATCAAGATTTCCCGGGAAAAGCATCGCATTGCAACATTTTTTTTTTATCTCGCTCAGTGGAGTTCAATTCAGGATGGCGATGTAATATAATGGCAAAGACGCCAAAGGCAAAGGCAAAGGCAAAACCCGCGCCAAAAAGGTTTAAGGCGGAAAATGTGCCGCTGAAAAACAAGACGTTAAGGAATCGACGGACAGCTTAAGAAATACCCTTATTGCTGAAATGAGTTCCCTTGGGTGGGTTTCATTTTCCTCATCACTTCCGCCAGAATCCGACGAAGAATCTTGTTTGCAGCCTGCAATGACGTTGACTTTGATTTTTAAGCTACTTGTTCCAAGGATATTCGAACGCTCCGGATCTTCAGCAGATGTCGAGATTGTCGAAGGCGTTTGGCCAAACCAAGAGCCTTTGTCACTTTCAGCAAGGTTTTCTTTTCTTTCCTTGACAATATGGAGCTTTTTATTTCTTCTTTGGGCCGTTGTTTTTCATTTTCTTTACCCAAGGACTTTTTTCTGCTTTTGATTTTTCCATAGGAGTTAGCGTAAAGAGTTTCCACGCGGGAATTTTTGTCAAGTGCGTGATGTAAATAAAAATATGCAAATTATATGAAATACGAGCAATGAACGTTTGCCGCGAAAATTTCCCCAGGGTTCTCGCCCGTTGACAAGATTGTGACACCTTCCTAGTTTATTAACTTTATTTGAAAATACGTTTTTTCTAAATAACTCGGCCGCTTTTTGAAATTTTTAATGTTTTTCTTTTGGAAACACTAGATAAAATGACGAACTTAAATTTTGTCAAATAAAAGAAAAAACGACTTTTTTGGCCTCTGAAGGTGGGAAGTAACCTTAAACTACAGTCAATACATTGTGTCGGACACAAATAAACATTTTAAGTTTGATTCAGGCAGAAAGCTAAATCCTTGATTAAAAATTTGAACCAAATTTCTTGACATGGTTACTGACTGCAAAATAGAAAAGACCACAGTGTATCTGCTATTTTTCTTATTTATTCAATTTTCAGCAATAGAAATTAGATCAGTCTTTTCTCACGCAAAGCTTATGATTAGTTGATTACATTGACTGGAAAAAAAATTGGGGTGCCCGTGCTCGTTGATGAGCAGGCTTTTGCCTGTAAAAAAATCATCCCAAAAAACGGCTGCAGAGGAGCCATTTTTCAACTGACAGAGCTCAATATCAAGGCAAATCCATCGTTTTCAATATGCGCGTGCACGAGTGTGCGCTAATGACGTCATAAATTATGCGCAGTAAGGATGCGCAATGCAAATGTGAGGAATGACCTTAATATCAAACAAAATAGCAATTATCAGTGCTCAAGCTTATTTTTGATGCTCTCGGGGTGCTTAGAATCAAATTACAATGAACATTATTTAGATTCTCATAATCATAGCCCTCACTAGAAATTATAGTCTCCTCCGCAGCCGTTTTTTGGGATGTCACGCAACGCTCCCCCCAAAGAAACGGCTGCTCACATCCGAACAACATTCCTTTCACGAAATTAGCCAATCACCGCTTCCGTTCCATTTTCAAGAACGTTTTCGCGCCAAATTCGCCCTTTGAAACTTGTCCAATCAGGGAATGTTTTTTATCTTTGTATCCTGTCGTGGGAGATGTCACAAATAAACATACAGATTTCCGGCTTATGTTTAGGGACGCCGAAAAATACCGGCGACGCTTGAACGAGCTTTCTATGTAGCTGAAGACTCTTCAAAGTTCAAGTTAATTATTAGAAGCTTTCAACTCAAAAAATTACTGTCGAGAAGGAAGATATCTATTTTAACTTAATAAAGGAAACAGGAAATCAAGTAGCTTCGCTCGATTTGTTGACATTGAGTTCTGAATGCTGCTCTTTCCGGCCTGATTACAATCTGTAGGAAGCGTTTGGCCCTTGATTGATGCTTACAATTTGACATTTCGAGAAAATATATATTGTCTCATTTAAAGCTGAACATAGCGATGAGCACATGAAGCACTTGTACTTAGGACTTTCATTTACAATTTTTTTCGTCCGTCATGATCGTAACCTGCGAACACCCCTATTTTTGGCGACGTGCAGCGTGAAACAAAAACCAGGAGTCCCTCGCGTGTTCGCACCGCAGACCTTTCCGCGCGAAAGCTTACGTCATTCACACTTTGCTATTATGTGATTGGTCTGTTCAACAGAGCTCAAACAAACCACAAACACAAAAGGAAAAGAATGTGGTTTGGATGTGAGCAGCCGTTTCTTTGGGGGGAGCGTTGCGTGACATCCCAAAAAACGGCTGCAGAGGAGACTATAGAAATTACGGTTGGACAAATTTCGACAGACTGGGAATCCTTGTCTCCAAAAAGGAGAAGTTTGAGGTCCTTTCTACTCAGCCTCTTAATTTTTACAGGCAAAAGCCATGCAAAATAATTTTTGCGTATTTGAAGATCTTGTTTTCTTTGATTTGTGGATTCCGGATTCCAGTTTTCAGATTCCAGATTACAGATTCCGTGTTTGAAGGTTTCCCCTTATTCTTCCTTTTTTTCAGTTTGAAAAAACAGTCAAGGTTGAAATGATTAATAGAATTTTGCAAAAACAATTTCCACATGCTAATCAAATCCACTTTATTAAGAAACAAACATCCTCACAATCAATCTTCATTTTACCTTTGTCTGCAGGGGTAACCCGAAAATACTGACCCCTGGTCCGCAGACCCCCATTTTGGACTGGGTATACCTCGACTACCTATGGACCGGTCCACGGACTACCCCTACGGACCCCCTCTACGGACCACCTCCCAAAATATAATAAAAAAAATTAATAAGGAATAAATATTTCAGTTATGGATTGTCGAATAGATCGTGTCAGCGAAAGTTCGAACGTTTCATTTTGCAAATATAACATTCTTGGGTTCAGGCTCAGGCACAAGTTATATCATTACACATTGCCACTTCCTTTGCTGTGGCTACACTGGATATGAAAGACCGTGAAAGCCTCCAGGAAGTCTCCAGGAAGCCTCGAAATTTGTCCTCTTTCCCCTCCACCATTTTGTTCAGCCCATTTTCACGTGGATTCATGAGTTCGTTTCATAATTTGCTCAGCGCAATTACAAATACAAACAAGCTTAAACAACCTAAAAATACATCTTCCATGGCCAGATTGAGCCACGAATGGAAGGTAACAATTTTCCTTCGTTTTGCCATAGGTAGTCCGTGGGGGTCCGCAGACCGGGGATCAGTGTTTTCGGGTTACCCTGTCTGCAGTTTGAATAGTCTGTAGCTTACCCTCAGGCCCAGTTCAGATGCCAAACTTTTCATGAGTTGAACCAAATACATTGAATTAAGGTCATTCCTCACATTTGCATAGCGCATCCTTACTGCGCATAATTTATGGCGTCATTAGCGCGGGCTCGTGCACGCGCACATTGAAAACATGACGGATTTGCCTTGATATTGAGCTCTGTCAGTTGAAAAATGGCTCTAGCTCACCAACGAGTACGGGCACCCCAATTTTTTTTCCAGTCATTGTAATCAACTAATCATAAGCTTTGCGTGAGAAAAGACTGATTTAATTTCTATTGCTGAAAATTGAATAAATAAGAAAAATAGCAGATAAACTGTGGTCTTTTCTATTTTGCAGTCGGTAACCACGTCAAAAAATTTGGTTCAAATTTTTAATCAAGGATCTAGCTTTCCGTCTGAATCAAACTTAAAACGTTTATTTGTGTCCGACACATTGTATTGACTATAGTTTAATGCATGTTCTTATGAGTCTGGGCTCACAAAGATGTTACAATTACTGTGAATGCGTTCTTATGATAAGCATTAAATAATGCCAAAATGGGGCATTTTCAATGCCTCATTGCTCCTTAATGAGCATGGGCACCCCCCTTTTTTATTTCAAAATTGAAGTTACCATATGACAAATATTCAGTGGACAAAGTTTGAACAAAAATCTATTGTCAATTTTATTTCAGAGGAATTACCTTAAGTACATGAAAAGTTCGGCGTCTGAATCAGTTAAGAACGGCTTTTTGAATTTGGAACGGCCCAGCCGTTCTTCCCGCCTAGCTCAGCCGGGAATTTCGGCTTTGGAACGGCTTTGATTCAGACGTCGAACTTTTCATGAGCCGAACCTAATGTATAAATTATTATAACGTATTTCACAAGCAGTTTTTACTTTGCCTGAAAATCGCTGACATTTCGATGTGTTTTGGTTTAAACTAAATAAAGTTCGGCGAATTAAGTCCGACGTCTGAATCAACAGGTGTACTTTTGGTAATTTGGGTCGGTCCAAATTCGAATTAAGTTCGGCTCATGAAAAGTTCAGCGTCTGAACTGGGCCTCAGTCTGCATTGTGCAGTTCAATTTAAAATGCATTTTGCATGACCATGGAAAATTCAAAATATTTCTGGCAGCCCAAGAGACTACAGTCGAGGAAGTGAAAATTATACCGAAAGCAACTTCACTTCATTGCAGAAGTAAGCTTAAAAGATCTTTGAGCCGAGCTAGAAGTGTAGTGTAGAAGAATGCGTTAATTATTCACACGCACCTTGCAGCTTAACATCACACAGGTGATGACTGTAGTAAACACTTTATCCATCTGAACGTCCCAACCATAACATACAGAAGCACAAAAGCACTGCTTTCACATCAGACTGACGCTAATCAGCGGTCGATGCCATCATTGGTAACCAAGCCTTCCAGAATGGACGATGCTATGTCTGCTTTAGTTTAGGCCTGGACAAGATAGACACTGGTTATAATTTGTTGATGGAGACCAAAAGTTTAATTGTTCATTTTCACATTGCTTTGCTTGCGGTTAGTCTTTATTTGACGGTTGGGGCAACTCTATCATAAATATTTAAGAAAGTCACGTTTTATAATTAAATTTTGCGGAGATTGGCGGATCAACCGTAGTGCAGTGGTATAAAGGGGATGTAAGGAAGCGAGGTTCCGGGTTCGATACTGGGTGGCTACTTACAAATTTTCTTTTTTCTTTAATTTAGTAGAGAAAAATTCGTTGATAGTTAAAAAAAAAATTAAGTGTCGGGAAAATGGCATCGAACGTTTGCGAAACGGACAACTGGCGCCGACTGAGGTGACACTGCTTCGACTGCTTCGAATCTCGTTCCCAGATCTTTGGAAACGAAATTACATCTGTTGATTCATGCTCCCTCCCCTCCCATTGTCGAGTCAAACAGAAGAAAGTGATGCGAGTAACGGGAGTTTGACCACTTGTCCCTAAGCTCTTTGGAAGCCGTGAACAGTTTAATATTTTACACTTTACAGCGTAAAAATATGGAAAAGAAATTTAATGTAAACGACTTACTTCGACGATTCTGGGTTCTTGTATTTCCGTGGTATTTTGGCGGCGTTTCAAAGCGATTCCAGTGAGTTTTAGTCGGCATATCATTCCTTTCAAAAAGCCATGGAATTGTTATGAATGGTCGTTGAAGTATTAATTTTAATGTGTCGTAGCTCAGAGCTCTAGAGCAGGTGTGTTTAGATGAGAGTATGTAATCACGGCTTTGACATGTTAGATTCGCGCGTATTTTTGAGAATTATTTTATAAAAGCAATAGAGCACTTTTTCCATGTTTACATAGCCTTTCCTAGACACTCGGGGGCCTGAGAGAATTCTCGAAAGTTATGCAAACCCGAGACGAAGTCGAGGGTTTGCATAACTGTCTCGAATTCTCGCAACCCTCGTCGTGTTTAGATGAGGCTATGTAAACACGGAAAAAGTGCTCTATTGCTTATTTATATAATAACCCAAATTACTCTCGCTTAAAAAAAGGTAGTTTAAGTAGTTTAAGCCATCGTGTGTCTCGTCCTGCAAATTATATATGTTTCATGATGCAAAATTCTCCTCTTTAGGGTAGCTTTCCCAAAAGACAATTGACGATCATTTCAGGCAATACTCCACTTTGTCGTCTTTTTTTAAAAAATTACTAACTACTCAATAACCGAGAGTGAGGTCGTTACGGGAAAATCTCAAACTGAGGCCTTACCGTATTGACCGAGCGATAGCGAGGTTAATACGGTAGGCCTAGGTTTGAGATTTTCCCGTAACGACCTCACTCTCGGTTATTAAGTAATTAGTACTGACTCGGTTTACATCAGGAAGTTTGGTCTGGTATATTTGCTTCATTGTCTTATGCAATTAGGTAAATGCTGTTTCCTAGTTCTTTTGGCACCACCAAGTCCGGGAAGGTCTTAATCGAGAATGGAGAGTACTTTCTAATACCCTAGTTTAATTTTCATGTTTTAACGTTACAAAATGGAGATTCGTAAAAACACAAAACCCACAGATCACCTAGATGTCTTAATTACAACTCAGGTATAATAGCATATTAAAATTTTCAATGTCA
Source organism: Orbicella faveolata (assembly GCF_042242905.1). Lineage (NCBI taxonomy): Eukaryota > Metazoa > Cnidaria > Anthozoa > Scleractinia > Merulinidae > Orbicella > Orbicella faveolata. Next base: position 13,084,260 of record NW_028301553.1, read on the forward strand.
TTGATGGACAATATGCGTTAACTTCCTTAGCATATTTATCAAAACTTTGCTTTGGTACCGTAGTGTTTTAACAGTGGCTAGCTCCATTGACAAATTCCATCCTCATTTCGAAAAATAAAATTATTTCTACGTAGAAAATGGCTATTACAGGTTTCGTGACTCTGTGAGAAAATATTTTTTTCGAAACATTAAATTTCTTAAAATTGAATAATTTTAAGTTGCATAAAATAAAAATTCCTTCATATAAAGTGCATTTCCTAGATAACCTGTTTAATCATGTCCAAATTCGTTTTCTTTTATTTAAAATCATGAAATTAGAGCGCAATTTTGACAATCCTTTTAGGCAATACTCCACTTTGTCGTCTTTTTTAAAAAATTACGAGCCTGTACTGACTTAGTTTACAACAGCAAGTTTGGTGTGGTATATTTACAACATTTTCTCAAACTCATTAACAATTCATTACGTTTAAACAAAGGAAATCATGACCGTGACGGTGTTTGGATATCTGATCTTAATTGACATAGATTTTAACGATTTTAATTCTCCGTCTTCTCTTTAGTGTTAGTCTCGATTGAGAAGATATATCAAACACTCAAGACAGCATTTGACCACATTTCCAAACACCTCGAAGTTCGTCAATAATACTCCGCTGCGCGTCGTATTTTCAACTCTCTCCCGGTGCTTGGAAATGTGGTCAAACACGGTCTTTCGTGTTTGACATATTACTTCTTATGCAATTAGGCAAACGCTGTTTTCAAGTTCTTTTGGTCCCACCAAGTACGGGAAGGTCTTAATCTAGAATGGAGAGCAGTGCGTGAGGGAGGGGTTTTTAGCTTTCTCTGTCAGCTTTTCTTCCTTCTGCGATTTTTTTACCTAAAATAATGGGGGAGGGGAAGGCGGCCCCCCCCCCGGCCCCTCCCCTAGATCCGCCACTGGAGAGTACCAATCCTTTAATTAAAATCATGAAATTAGGACAAAATTATATATCGTCAAGACTAGTGTTAAAATCAAGTTTACAAATGCCAAAATGGTTGTCGGTCTTCACTCTCCGTCTTGCAATATCTTACAAGTTCAACGATGAGCACAGCGTGTTGCCCTGATTCCGATCGGTACGGACATGCCACCAGTTTCAAAATAATGCTAATTTATGCGTGCTGCATACTGATTTCTAGAAAATGAAGAGTGCCACAAGGAAGAAGACATCAGTTTTAGCTGTCGAATAAAAGTTTCGGCTTGTTTTTAGCTTGAGGAACATTTTCACAAGCTCAAAATGTCAGGCGATTAGCTTAAGTGCCTAGTCTTAGAGAAGCTTAGAGACGCTCTCAATGTTTTTTGGTTTTACCTACCCAAGCTAGATTTGCGATAAAAACTTAGCTTAAAGAATACTCTAAACCAGGAAAATCGTTGGGCAGGTAAATCCATGTACCAGATCGACTTTCTGGTCCACGAAATTGACCTAAATTTTGATGTGACGCACAACCGTCGAAGCGTTTTTACACTCGCTCCAGACTTTTCGTTCGAATATTGACCTTCGCTCGCGTTCGCAAAAAATACGACTGTTTTGCAGTCTACACATTTACTCTTAAGAATTTTGAAACAATCACTTCCAAGAAATGTTAACTGCTTTCCGAGAATGATTACTTGACCCCTCACGCCCTGTGATTGGCTGGTATACCTAGGTGGGCTCTATCCTCCGCGCTCATTTTGACCCTTTCCCTCTCCTTCTACGGCCTGCCACGCAGGCTAGATTTTGACATTCTCATATGAAATCAAAGATGTCATTATCAACAGTCACATAAAATATTTTGACGTCAAAATTGAACTTTAAGCATTCTTTCTTTAAAGGAAAGTCGACCCAGTAGTTAATTACCGCTAACTCTTCGGGTTTCAATGCCCTTTAGCGCCAGGGTAACCCTAGCAGCCTCAACTTGCTTCAAAACGCTTTTTAGCGTGAAATATAAAAGCTGGATCGTAATTGATTAATAACAAATATTCATTGCATATCAGCCAATCACTGGCCACGGTTGAATAGTCACGCAATAAATTCTCAGAAAATCAAAACTTTCTCGGAAGTAATGAATAAAGTGTTGATTACGCTATACGCCGAAGAGTGAGCCATTATCTCGTCAAGAGAAAAGCAGTTTCTCAAGCAAAAAATGCTTAGAAAAGATCAATGTTGGCGCTGTGACACCATTTGTTCACCTCCATCTCCAAAGGTCTCTTGCAGTGGATGCGGAATAGCGTTTTACTGCAGCGAGGTATGTAAACACAACGATGTGTTTCGTCATCAAGTTGATTGTCAAACGGCTGCCCTGAGGAGGAAGTGTGCTGGATGTGGAAGGGAAAAAACAGGACTGAAGCCTTGTGGTAGCTGTCGAAAAGAATGGTACTGCGACAAAGAATGTCAAAGGAACTCTTGGCCGACACACAAGGCCGACTGCCAAGCAATAAGCGCAAAAACAGAAGAGTTGTCCCGCCAGTTGGAAATATTCTACCACTCGGTGAAATCGATCATGGGTCCAGGTATGGGAACCGTCTACTATTGGGGAAACATGCCAGCCGTGGATCTGATCAACTTGCCGTTGAACGAAGGTGTCCAGTACAACAAGCCTTTATCGATTCTTGTTTGCGGCGTTGGTGACCCGAGAAATGTCCTACTTTCCTTGTCTCAGCTTCCAGACGGCTTTAACGAAGAGTTGACCTTTGTTTTGAACGACATCTGCTCCTGTGTGATGGCACGTACAGTTCTTTTGCTATACATGCTTATTAAAGGTAAATTATACTTTCATGTTTGATTTTATTAAAGATAATTTTATTCGGCGAAATTTAATTGTTATCTAATCGGAGGCCTTTTCTCTTTCTTCGTGATAATCAAGATAAACAAAGACCAATGGTTATTGCATGTTATAGCCCAGCAAGGCCACGAAAAACTGTATCTACATATACTCTAGGTGTAGCAAACATAATGAACAAGATAAATTTTTGTCACTTCCTTGTCTCGTCAAGGGAGACAGCCTTTCTCAAATAGGCACGCAGTACGTGCATATTGCAGGCTCATAATGTAGTTTAAGGGCTTAGATTTTTCGTCCTGGGACATATGTTAATGGAGAATCACAGCAAAAATGTATAAAAAGTGGTGTAATAAAAAATTTGAACAAAATTTTGTAGCAGTGCCAACATGTGGTACTGTTTATCATGTTACATAAGGTGGTTTTAGCATTTAGGTCTTTGGATCAAATCCTATTGTGGGCTATGAAAATGAAAGCTGCTGAGCGCTGCTTTGATTTGGTACATTTATAAAGCCGTGGTTTTAAGTCTCTGGATGAAATCCTTGAGTGTGACTTTTAAATGGAAGTTACGGAACTGAAGTGGTTTAAAAATATTGAACAGTACTTTTATCATTTTGTACAAGGTGTTGCTAACTCTTAACTGGGACTGTAAGTTTCACTCTGGTGTGTGGCTATTCAACAGAAACTATTTAGGAGTACATTCCTGTATCAAATTAACATTTACTATTTTTGTAAGTCTATTGATTTATCATCCATCACTAATGACAACTATGCATGACTGAGTGTGACTTGGCCATTTTACTATATGTATGATTCATAAGACCCTGTTAATCTTTTACAAGATAGTTCTAAATTGAAGAACTACCAATGTCAAACTAGTGTGTATGCATAATCTGCTACCCAGATCTCCATCATCATTGCTTACATGTATTCAGTTTCGTTATCTTTCTTCTCTACACTTGACGTACAGGAGGAGAGCAGATATCAAACTCTGTGACGCAGATTTGGTATTCACTGCGACTCAGTGAGGAAGACTTCAGGCTTGTGAAGAGCACCCTTCAAGAACTGATCCATGCATCCAGCCTTGAAGAATTGACAAGAGGCGCAATGAAGATGGAGCAAGACCATCTTCGCACACTCGTGCAAGTGTGGCGTACCTGGCTTGAACTTAGTTCTCGAGAGGGAGACTGGATTACAGAGGAGCGACGGAGAATGTTCAAGAGCGATCGCTATTCAAAGGATGGAATGGATTTGTACTTGAAGGAAATTCCAAAGGAACATAAAAAATCCGCCTCTGACTGGTTTGCCAATGGCATTTTGTTACCTAAGGGATCACGAAAAGATCTCACTCGTGAAAACTTTACTCTGACGGGCTTTCCTGCCGCTTTTCGAAATCAAATTGATGGCCCTTACCCATTTAGGTACATACTGGATCCTTCTGTAATTCCATTTGGCGTGTGGGATTACAAAAACGTTAAACAGCATTTTCACTGCGCCTCCCTACTTACGATGTACAGCCAGTATATAAGTCATGTGCTCCAGAAGTGCGTTGCGACACTGTCCACAGGACAGGTGAAGTTTCACTTCCTGTTGTGCGACTGTATGGAGATGACTCCATTCCTTCCTGCAGACCGGAAATATGACCGCGTCGCCACCTCAAACATCCCTGATTACCAGCCACTTACCAGCATCTTGGACATGTGCAAACCATTGTTGAACACAGCTAACCCCTCTGCTGTTATCATCACTGAATTTCAAAACTGGTCTAGTCATATTTCTCTGTTTCAAAAAGAATTACTTCATTCCTTAGAAACTGTGACAGGGAGCTTTCGTCAACAAGTGCTACAAGACACCCAAAATCCTGCAATTGCCTATTCCAACGAAAAAGTGGCCTTTATGCAGTATCACGACCACAGCAAAGAGTTCACCCAGTTTCTTCGCGCTGCCCTCCTTGTTACAGATCGCGAGACCCCGGATAAAGTGAATCGACGGCGCACATGGAGGTCAGTGGCTGATTATAATGGCTTGGTTGCACGTGACTTCCTTCGCTGCCAAAATCGAGTATTTCCGGCCAGGTGGATGCAGAACTGCCGCAGGGTTACCATGATGACTGGATTTGAGAGAGCCGTGGAATGGATTGTCAATCCGCAATAATGTTCTTAATCTTTCAAAGGAATACTGAAGGAAAACCTGTTCTTTTAAACAGTTCTTTTAGCAGGATTTCAATTTTCTGTGGTCTAATTTACCACCGTTTGATATTTTGTTCACCTGTTGATTTCCAGTTTAGAGTATTTCTCGTTAAATAAAGTTAATGATTTTTTAGATGAATAGCTTTGCGAAAATGGAGGATGTAAATGAATTTCTGAACGGGCTTTCGTAATTAGGTTTGACTTTTTTTAGCTCTACGACGAGAGCTGCAAATTATCATGACATTGATATTTTCAAATATCCTCCTTTAACCGCTCTTAGAATCGCAGGGGGCTGGGGGTAGGGGATAAGTGCCCCCACTGTCTTTAATCGTTGATACACTTGTCAATATTTTAGTTAAATCAAATCAGTTAAGCTTTGCGAATTTACGGTATCTGAAATTTATCCAATAACAATTTAGTAGGACACTTTTGATCGGCGTGTTTTTCCAAAGGCGGAATTTTCTTGTTCTAAATAATAAAGCCTATCTATGATATAGTTATTTTAAATTTTAGCGTTGTACTTTTTTTTTTCCTTGATTGATTACTTTTGAGTCATTTTTGGTGGCTCGGCTGACGTTTTGGGAATGCAAATTAGTAACGACTTAACATGTAAAAACGCAACAATATGTCCAAATTAACAATATTGAGAGTGCCGAGATATTTCTTACTAGCAAGATAAACAGATACCTTTATATTTCACAGGGCTCGTTTTCCTTTTTTGCCTGAGGGAGGGGGAAGCGGGGGGGTTGAATTGAATAATCCCTTCAAGTATGAAGTGTCTGAAAAGCTGGGAGCGGCTTTGGTTGTTACAGGGGAGAGCATGCAAGCGCACGTGTGAAGACTGGGGAGAGAAAAATAGAAGGCGTTTACTGCACGTTCTTTACCATGCTATCCTAGGGAGTCTTTGGGAGAGGTGAAAGCCAGTTTCAACAGATTTTAAGTTCTATAAGTATCATTTATTTGATACTCTATGAAGGTTTATATTCATCGCTTTTAACTGGTGACTGGAAAACGTTTCAAGCATTTTTTCATTTTTTCAGTTCCTCTTATTTGATAAAACTAATGCTTTGTGGTGTTGGACATCAGTCAAAACACAGACGGACAAAAATATAAAGAGAACGCTGATTGAAAGTTTTGAAAACGGAAATGAAGCGTCACGCTAACCTTGACTCAGCTAAGGGCCTAGGCCTACCTACGTGGAGAGATTGTTTTCCTTGTAACACAAGTCACTCGAGAACTTTTGATACATTTTTATAGCGAGCTAACTGGAAACTGCTTATATAAGAAATCAAAAGATTGGCAAAAAGTTAATCCTGGATGGAAAACTGACTTTGAAGGGGGAGCAAGCGAGCGATCCCCCCTCTCCGAAAAAAGCCTTGTCTACTAGGGATACTATTATAAACAGAATTATACAAAGTGAACGAGAAGGCCAGTTCTTATATATGTTAATAAGAAGGAGCAACTCTTCTTTCATATCAAGGCTCATTAAACAATGGCTACAGGTGAATTGGTAGTTAACTTTTCGACCAGGGAAAGCTTTAGTCCATGTGTATAGGATCTTCGCCGTTCTTTAAACAACCGCGCCGTCTGGTACAGGTCAAAAAAGTTGATTTCTGGCCAGACCTATATGAAATTTGCGGTTGCTATGGCAACGTCAAAAATGATGGTCACACAATTGACATAGTAAAATTTTTTCCGGAGGATGAATGAACAGCTACTGAAATTTCAGACACTTGAAGTAAATCGTCTTTTCAAAACTACGAAAAAATCTTATGGGGGGCGGGGGAGAACGGGATGGCATCCACCCCTTCCCTGCCCCGCTTGGGCGTCCGAGGGTTAAAAACTATCATATCTCTTTCCGAAAATAAGTAAACAGGTATAAATCACAATAATTGATCGCATGATTGTCAATGAGGGCCAATTCGGACCCGATCAAGGCAGGTCGAATTGTATCCCTAAAGAAACCGAAAGTGACAATGCACTCCCTTTGTTTAGCGTTACGCTTCCAATCTTGCACTTGGTAGTCGGGCGAAAGCCGACTATAGGTTGCAATGAGCAATACTGCGGACACGTAATAAAGGCTCAACCTTCTTTCCACGATGGAAAAGATATGTCGGATATCAATGAGTTACCAATGAACAGAAAATATGGCCAGAGCGTTACTACAGACGACCGAAGAACATTTACGAAAGTTTCAGGTGCTGATAAAGACAAGGTGTCTCGTGATCAAACTCTAGGAAACGACAACAAAGATGCCATGTTGGACTGCAAAAGTGGCTTTCATCAGAGTGAAGATAAACGTAATTAATTGTCATTTTTATGTGACCTCTATAATGATTATTACATTTACTATGTTTTTGCTCAAACAGAGTTCATTTTCAGCTGTTATTCTCCTAATAGTGCCATTAGTTTTGTCGATTTTGTGTGTATATTACATTCGCGTGTATTACATTTGTCTACAACAAAAGAGTGACGAATCAGCGTTGTGTGTGGAACAAAATGATGTTGAAAAGGAAATAAAATATGCGGAATAATTCAGGTCTCGTTATACGATGTTTGTTAATTGTAATATTAACAACAGTCAAGATGATACTATGTATTTTGGTGAAAATGCTGGAAAACAATGAGTTACTATGAGTTTGAGTGCTTTGATGTATAATAAGATAAATGGAATACATAGCTGTAATGACCTGGTACAAATTATGGAGATGGATAATAAAAAAATTATAATAATCTTTACCCTCGGCGGTGTTTATAGCACAAAGATTGTGGGGCCGAGCAAACAACTGTAAAATATTGCTTTGAACGCTGCCTCAATGTACAGAGCAGGTGTCTTTAAAGCAAATAGAATTACCTCAATGATTGCTATGTCTGAGAAAAATCACCAGCTTAATTATAGTGAAAGCTGCCCTCTGGTAATCTAAATCATTGTGATTCAATAAGTAATGGTAATAGGACTGAGTGGAGTCCAATTCAGTCTGTTATCATAAGAGTGATAACAAAATCGGAAGACCGCACAGCGGGAGTCCGATTTGTTTATCACGAGTATGATTACAGACCGAACTGGATGACACGAAGTCTTATTACCAATTAATCATAAAAATTACAATTTCCGAGAAAAGAAGAATAGCCAAGTTATGAAAGAAAAGGAAACTTTGCATTTAAATACCTACAAAGGAGATCTAAACATTCTCTGTACACTTTACACATACATCAGAGAGGGGGTTGGGTAGCAACTCGTAAGGTCTCACTTGAATGGCTTGATACCCTTTGAGAGGACAATAGAACAAACAACAGAAAAAATGCTCCTAGCCCTAAAACAATAACAACTGCTAACAAGTAAAAGAATTACAAGTTTACGAGAGCTGCTACACCTCTGAGAAACATTTTGCGCCAGTCTCAATTTGAAACATAAAAAGAAGTTAAGTAAGTAAGTAAGAACTTTATTTAAGTGTCAATGTATTTAGCCCATGTGGGCTGATTGGAGACACTGCCCACTATATAATGGACTGATATCACTGACTTGTCCCAAGTAAAACAAAGGGTAAATAAGCCGAAATTTAAAATTGAGATACTTTGGTCCTTATTTTCAGGGTGATGGTCCTTGACAATGGATCAATCGTGGAATTCGACTCGCCAATCAAACTACTGGAACAACGAGGACTCTTCAACGACATGACACGCAACGCGAAGCTGAACGTTTTGTCCATCAATTAAAACAAGTGACGCGGGGCAGTTGGTTCTGTGTGGTACTCGACAGATATTTCAGGTCCTAGACATCTGGAAATCTTTCACGACAACTAGTTCGTCATCTTTACTAATTTCGCTCAGATATGGGAATGACATTACTACTTTACCTTACATCTCTGAGTTCGGTTCGTTGCGAAAAGTGAAGACGAAATAAACTGAAAAAGTTGTTCGCTACTCTCACTGTTATGAAGGTTCCGGCAGTGGGGTTAACTGTTAGTCGTAAAACAGACAAAAATTCATCCGTTATTTAGGCGCAAAAATTAGAAACTTTTAAACGTTAGCCGTGAAAAGCAATTTTAACCACGAAAGTGAGCGTCTTTAGATCTGTTGTCAAGACTTTCTTGAGTTTGGTCTTGTGGCTTGAAAGCTATAGTAGTCTACAGTTCTTAAAACAATATTTTTTACGTCCCGGAATGGTCGTAAAATCTTAAGGTGGCCTAACACAGTTTACGCGCACCGTTTTGCTGATGCAATTCAGCGCGCGCACAAGGATTGCAAAAACAAACATGCCGTCAATAGAGCGATCATTGTATTTACTCAACACCCCCACTATCTGTGCTATTTTTCTCTATTATTGAACGCAGTGTGTTGATGGCTTTAGTCTTTTATTACAAAGATATGTTGGAAAAGCTAACGATGCAAAGAACCCAGCAATTCTCAGCGTTTTCTTTGTTACCGAAAGAACCCAGTTAAATGCAGTGCATGCGCGGTTGCTCGAAAAATTGAGACCCCCCGATTGCTTTTGCAGAAACCTGCCGATTTCTAACGATCCAGTAGTTAGAATTTCAAGAAATTTGGCAAAAAAATAGTTCAGAAACCACGTGAACGATCAATCACAAAAAATCTGAATTTTGACATAGGGAATTTTTAATAATACAGAACATGCAGTGAAAACGATTTACGGCGAATTACGAAAATCGTCTATGTCAAAATTTTATTAGAGCAGTGTTGACAGAGGGGATTTAATGTCAATTCGTAGTGGGCAAATGAAAAAAATCTAACGACTGGATTTTTTGTAAATAAAAAAACCCATTTTTTAAGCCTTGTTCACCAGCCCCGTTGCCATGGCAACAGCACACACCCAAGCCAAAATGCAAAAATAAACCCTTCTGTGGTTAACCTTGACTCTTGCAAAAAACGGGTGTCAAAGCATAAATAGTTTAAAAGTAATGGTAAATTAGGTATAGGCACTTGAACACTGTGTTCGGCCACCTTAAATATGTTGTAGAGAAGTCAAAATAAATTATTAACCTTTTTAAACAATGGAAGTTAATTGTTAACATCTGAAAACAATGGTAATAAAATCCCAATTCCTGTTAACCGTAAGCAAAATAAATTAAACATCAGTCGTTAAAGGCAGCACCCCATTGAGGCCTTCTGTTAAGTTTTGTAAATAAGCATTGAGAGCCGCTGCACCATAAAATGTTGCAACTGTGTTGCTCTGTCGTCTTCATTATATTGTTTGCAAATCAGTGTCTTCCACCGCTGTTCTTTATCAAACAAAGGTTGAAGTGAAAGACCAGTGGCAAAACCGCTCTGAAATTGATAGGAGTAGCACTTTGCATGCTTAAGTGGGTAGTGATCGGTTTGGGAGTCAGCCCTGGGGCATCGCAATGGACCTTTTCGGCGATACGGCGGCCAATTTGAATTATGTTGTTTCAAATAGCTATTTTGGAATTCTTAGGTGGCAAATAAATACTAATTTGCCCCTTGGGCATGCCATAATAGCTATTTGAAACAACATAATCCAAAATAGCCGCCGAATCGCCAAAAAAGTCCATTATAGAACTTGATGAAGTCGTTCTATTGCAAAGGGTTCAGTAGTTTGAGTAATTTTGTCCACGTAAAAAATTACCCTTAGCCCTCGGTACAAGATGGGAGGGGGTGATGGAACCTCTCCCCTGGGATTTTCGTTCTGTTAAGGCACAGCGACGTAAATTTAATTGATTAGATAGCCCTGAGCTTCCTCTACAAGATGATACGAGTTTTGGTTATGACGTCATGTAACCTAC